>NC_133650.1:273348089-273567397 GCF_009905375.1 Apium graveolens | reverse complement strand
TTGCGCAGGAGCTCACCCTAGCACTTGGGACTGCTTTCAGAGGTCTTGGAGCTAACATCCAGTGGCCCGTCTTTGGTGAGGACTCTGCTTATCCGCCTCCTGAAACTCCACCCTCTGAGGGTGATGATGATGATTTCTCCGAGTAGGTATATCCTGTGTTCCTTTCTATTACCTTCACTGGGGATAATGAAGATTCTAAGTTTGGGGGTGGTAGTTAAGGAACATATTGTGTGTGTCATGTAGTTGCATATTCTTGATAATTTATTCATATAGTTGTATATTTTTTCCATATAGTTTTTTTTGCCATATAGTTTTATTTACTTATTTTATACTTTTATCATGTCATTTAGCTCATGCATATACCATGATCCCTTTGTGTTGCTTTACCAATTGATATGTGATATTGATGCGAGTGTAGTGATACGTTAGAGTGATGTTGAATCTTGTTAGGTTGGCATGCATGCTAGAAACACTTATAATTCCACTAAGTCTTAGAGTATGCTTAAGGACTAGATTGTTGTCATGGTTTGATGGTTTTTGAGGTTAATCTATTGCTTATGCTTAGACTATATGATAGGCTCTTAATGATAAAAGGCATGAAAAGATAAAATTGGAGTAAAAATTGGAATTCATTGCTAGTCGTGGCTAGGCGTCAAATGGCTAGTAGCCGGCTCGTATTGTATGCGAGTAGTCTAGGGTTGAGCAAGATGGAGCGAAACGCACTTGCTCAGAAATTGAAAAAAAAAGGAAAAAAAAGAGAAAAAAAACCAAAAGTAAAAAAATAAAAAAAAGTATGTGTTTATGCATAATTGATCACGAGTGAGCTCTTTGATATTCGAGTTATTAAGTTCTTAGGGGACTTTGTGCCTAGTGACCTAAGGCTTTTGTAGTCTGGGATTCGCTAACCTAACGCTCGCTAAATGGATGCCATTGTATAAGTCTTTTATGGACCTCACTCATTACACGATCAAATAAGCATTTGTTATTTGTGTTGAATAAAAGCATGATTCCATAATAAGCTCCAGTGATCTTGAAGTGTTATAAGTCATTTTGTGTCTAGAATATATTCTTCGTATAATCTTGTGATTGCCTTGAGGATAATTGAGTTATGATAATTGATCTAGTTTCGAAGCATATCTATTAAGCATTTGCACACACCACGTTTCTAGTTGTATGTTAGCTTGCGAGATTTGATTAATCTTTAGTCACCTAATTGCATTTGTTGAGATGTCATATGTTGGTTGGTTTAGTCATTGCGATGGGGATCGCTGTATTTTATGTAGTTTGCATTCATGCATGTTTTTATTTTGTTTTTGAGTCTGTGACGCTTGAGGACAAGCATCGATTTAAGTTTGGGGGAGTGATAAGTGGCATTTTATACCACTTAGAACGTCTTATAATGGCTTGAATTGATGTCTTAAAATCAAGTATTTTGCGTATTTGATTCATTTTTCTAGTGTTTTGCATTTCAGGGTATAACTTGTGTAATCAGGAAGATTTCATCGTAATAAGCATAGGGAAGTACTTGGAACCAGTTGCGGGGAGTTGTGTGAAGAATTCAGCAAAATCAGGAGCAAAAAGTTGATTTTTCCAGAAGCAGTGCAAGAGCCCGCCTAGGATATGGGGCGACCGCCAGGAGATGCAGGCGCCCGCCTGGGAGCTGAGGCGGCCGCTTGGGGTCGTAATTTTAGAATCTGGATTTTTATAATTAGACTTCTATTGGACTTCTGACGGTGCTGTTTCTTGTGGACTCTTATATAAACCTACTTGAGAGACGTTTCACAATATCAATAAGAACAAGTATCAATCAAGCAATGAGCAAGTAAAGAAGATTAAGAAGACCATTTTAGCACACCACAATGAAGAAGAGGAAGCATACGTTATCTTGTGATTCTTTTATTCGTTGTAACAGTGGATGCTAGTTTTATTTACTTTGAATCTTAATACTCTTGTGACGTACTCTGGTTTTAATAAGTATTTTTATTAGTTTATATCGTTGTGTTATTATCATGTTTTCATATGAACCCATGGTGACGATGAGTTCTATCATGGGCTAATCGTGATCATGGGATCGTAGCGGATTTACTATGGATTTCTTTGGTTAATTGTTTAATACCTTGGCATTTGATGATTGTATGATATCTAACATAGGTTGTGCTTATTCGTCTTATGTGCATCGCGAACATATAAGATAGCCTGTTAATCTCTTGTGAAGCGACAGTGATCTTGAGATTTAAAACTTTGCCATGCTAGCATAGGTTCATGTATTGTATGCATGATTAGTGGGTAACTCTAACCGTTTTACTTGCGCCCTGTGTAATCAATACATGAATAAAACTTGTGCTAAATCGTTATGTTGTCAAATTATGTAGACATATAGGGTCTCAACATAATTGATGCCTATTCAACTTCTATCTTAATTGTGGATGCTTGGTAGAATGGTACTTGTGCAACGAAAGTTGGCTTTTATCATGTTCGTTGTTATTCGATTAATGTCATCACCGTTGCATGCTAAGGGTAACAACAATAACTATTAAATGAAGTAGTAATGAAGTTATGATCTCATGTGTTTTAATATTGTTAATTCAAGTGTTAATTTAAGTGTTTTTATTCTCGTAGTTAATCATAGTTAATAATTAGTTAATCAACCTTAAGTGTTATTATCTTGACATGAGAAGTAATCATACATTGGTGAGTAAGTGTTAATTGAACATAATTAGTCTGAGGTCTCTGTGGGAACGAACTAGAAATCATTCTATATTACATGTGAACGTGTATACTTGCGTGAATTATTAGCGCATGCTTTGTGCCTAACAATGAACAAATATCACTAAGAGCTGCTAGGTTACAATAATGTTCTCGTAATGATAACACTTATAGTGGTAAACCCTAAGCTGTGTTTATATAGTACACAGTTACAAGATATCTTCTAATTGATATGGAATATAATTTTGTCTCCTAAAATATATCAATCAGATATCTTTTACAAGTCTTCTAGTCCTCTAACTCTTCATGCATATCTTCTTTTGATTTAGTCCAGTTCTTCTCCTGTAAATCAGCCGCATTTCTTATCTGAAGTCTTCCCGTACTTAAGTTCTGATATACATCTTCTGACGACTTAAGTTCTGATATTAAGTTTCTGACTTCAGTAAGTTTTGATTTCAGTAAGTCCTGATATGTCCTGTTGTTAAGTTCTGAAAACTAAACACAAATCAGACTAGACATGACATCTCAAATATATCTAACAAATCCACCAGAAAGTTTTAAAGACTTATGTTTTAATTACTTTGTGTTGATTTATTTAATCCTTTCATTCCGCACTTTGTAAATCAAAATACATATATATCTGTCGAGTTAAAAAACTGTTTTTAAAATCTTGAAAAAGAAGCCAGGATTACATTCAACCCCTTTCTATAATTCTTGTTGTATTGTTAGGGAATAATAATAGTGTCCCTTCTGATTGCACTTAAAACACAACACATTAGTCTTACAAATCCCAAAGTGCCTCCTTCCACAAAACTTGCAATCTGACATTGGTGGATGATTGGACCTATTAGGAGCAATTGATGATACAAACAGAAACCATCAAAAGTTCACATCAGAACTTATATATCAACGGATGTTGATGACATCAACGGATGATGAAATATCAACGGATGATAGGATATTAATGGATGATGATTTCAACGGATAATGATGTCAAGGGATAATTAAATCAGTATTTGTCACATCAGTTGATCTTCGAGGAGAAAAAGGAAACAGGAATTTCCAGCCAGTGAAGGACTTTATCTCAAAAGCAATAGTATAAGTTTACTTTTTGTTAATAGAATATGATTCTTTATACATTGGTAGTTGTGCTCTATATAAAGCACAGATTAGGTTCATGCTATAAGTATTGCGACATTGTTATATCTTTCGCATAACTTAGTAGCTCTCAAGGATATTTGTTCATCCTTTCGACATAGTACATGTGTAATAAGTTTTTATCAGTAAATATAAAAACTGTTGATTTTGTTGAAGCTTTGTCAATTAGATGAATTAATTGTATTCACCCCCTCCTACATTTGATTAGAGCCTAATAATTGGTATCAGAGCTTGTTGTTAACCTACAAACAGTTTAAGATATGAAGATCAATCTACAATGGTAGACAAGGAAGAAGAGACACAGAATCTGAAGCCACAACCCTCAGCCGCATCACAGATAAGCAACAACATGAGTAGGTATGAAGCAATCAAGGTGCCTATCCTGAAGGATACATGAATATCCAATCTGGAAAGTCAGGATGGCCATTGTGTTTGGAAGCCACGAATCCTGAATACCTAAGCAGGATCTATGATGGTCCTCATAAACCAATGAAGGTAGTTGTTTCGCTTGCATGAGAACCAGAGAAGATAATAGACAAAGAAAGGAAGGAGTATACCCCTAAAGATATCTCGTCTATCATGAAGGATGCTAAGGTTAGACATATCCTGCACAGCAGTCTTGATAGTGTTATATCAAATAGAGTCAATGGATTGTAAAATAGCAAATAAGATATGGGATGCTTTAGAAGTAAAATGTCAAGGTACAACTGCTATCAAGAAGAACAGGAGGACAATACTTACTCAAGAATATGAGCACTTTGACTCAAGGGACAATGAGTCCCTAACTGAGATCTATGAAAGATTTCAGAAGTTGCTGAATGGCTATCCTTTGTCAACAAAGAATATGATTTGGAGGACTCAAACTTGAAGTTCCTACTTGCTCTCCCTGAAAAGTGGGACTTTAAAGTCACATCAATCAGGGATAACTATAATCTTGATATCACACCTCCAGATGAGATCTATGGAGTTCTGAAAACTCATGAACTAGAGATGGAGCAAAGGAGCGAGACGACAGGATCAAAAGCTAGACCAGTTGCACTCAAAGTTGAAGAGAAGCCAAAGGAGAATGCTAGAAGGAAAAGCTACTCCAAAGGGAAAGCCATGATTGCTAAGTCAGATACTGAATTATCAAATTCTGATGATGACTCAAATCCTGATACTAAATCAGATACTAACAGTGATCACAACAACAATGGAGATATGGATCAAATGGCTTCCCTACTGGTTAAAAATTTCAAGAAGATGGTCTACAGAAACTTCAAGAAAGGGAGAAGATTTTCCAGAAAAGGTTCCAGTTCCTCAAACTTTGATAAAAAGAACAACAGAAGAGATATTGATTGGAAGGAAAGTAGATATTGAAAACCTGACAAGTCAAAAGAGAGATGTTACAACTGTTATGGACTTGGACACTTTGTAGCTGACTGCAGAAAACCCAGAGCTGAGAAGAAACAAGATTTGATCTTAAAGAAGAGAAATTGGGATGATTCATCAGACTCAGATGATGGGATCAATTATGCTCTCATGGCATATATTGATGCTGAGGCCAACAATGCTGAATTAAAGGTACCTCAATCTACTCTTACATTTGATATTGATGATATCTATGAATTAAGATTATTTCTTAAGTCTATGCATGTTAGTTATAGGGATCAAACCTTAGAAAATAATAGAATCAAGAGTGAAAACTACGTGCTAAAGAAAAGGAATGATTACCTAGAAATGGACTTGCTTTCCATGCTAGAAATTCAAAAAGAAAGAGATAATGTTGTTCATGTTAAAGAAAAATTATTAGAAAAACATGCTTATCTAGAAAAGGAGCTAGCTAAAGAAAGAGAATTCATTAAACTTTGGACTAACTCAGGAAAGACAACTCAGGAAATCTTAGAAAATGGTTGTTGGGGATCAGGATTAGGATATTCAGCTAGATCTAATTCTGATAAGAAAGTGGAGAAGAAACTGAGAAAACAGAACCAATAAAAACTGATAGTCAGGTCAAATTGAACAAGGTTCAAATAAAGACCTTTAAGTTTAATCCAAGTGCTAATAATGTTAAATCTATTCATGAGGAAGGTACTACCTCAGCACTAGATCAAACTTAACTACTGAAAAAAGTGAACAAGTTCACACAAATTCAGTAAAAATTGGTTCAATGACTCAAGAACAGCTTAAGCAAAAGCTGAAGGACTTACATATAAAAGATAAGAAGAAAAGGTCTAGGAAAAATAGGAATGTCAAGGTAGGTATCAATAAGAATGGAAATTATGTGACTCCTTCTAATGCACCTAGAAAGACCTGTTCAAACTATGGTAGCACTAATCATCTTGCTAATTCTTGCAGGAAGAATAAAGAGATAAAGTTGTTCCTTCTAAATCAAAGTTTAGGAATAGAACAGCTAGATATAAACCATAGAATTCTTGTTTTCCTTGTGGCAGTGTTTGGAACTCTATTTATACATGTAAAGAGTATCACAACTTGTATTATGATTTTCATAAACTGAAACCCTCTTTAGTTAAAGTAAAATTTGTTTCTGCATGTATAAATACTGATAGTAAGAACGTTAACATAAATTCTGATATGAAGTCTTCTGCTGCATATGTTAACAAACTTAAATAGGCCAAAGGATCCAAGCAAGTCTGGGTCCTTAAAAATACTAACTGATTCAAATTACTGATTGCAGGATGACAGGAGGAATGCTCTAGTCTTGGACAGCGGATACTCAGGACATATGAATGGTTATAAATCCCTGCTATCAGAATTTGAGGAAAAGGCTGGCCTAAGCATTTCTTATAGAGATGGCAACTTAGGAAAAATCTTGGGATACGTCAAAATCAAAATTGAAATGTCATCATTGAAAATGCAACTCTAGTTGCAGGACTCAAGCATAATTTGATCAGTGTGAGTCAAATTTATGACAGAGGTTACCATGTCAACTTTTATAAGGAACATTGTGAAATTATCAGTAAGTCTGATGACAAGATCACATTGGCTGGTGTGAGATATGGTAGTTTATATGAAGCCAAGGTCTCCACAATAATTGATGATTCAGAAGTTTGTCTACTAAATAGAGCATCTGTGGAAGACAGCTGGAACTGGCATAAAAAACTTTCTCACCTCAACTTCGACAATATCAATTAACTTTTGAGGAAAGATCTTGTAAGAGGATTGCCCAATGCAGTGTTTACTCCTAATGGCTTATGTGATTCATGCCAGAAAGCCAAACAAAGGAAGACATCTTTCAAGAGTAAACTGAATCCTCCATTCTTGAACCATATCATCTACTTCATGTTGATCTCTTTGGTCCAGTGAATGTTATGTCTATTGCCAAGAAGAGGTATGCAATTGTGATTGTTGATGAATATACAAGATATAAATGGGTGTATTTTCTGCACATCAAGGATGAATCTCCATCCATTCTTCTTGATCATGTGAGGGACATGGAAAAAGGATCAACATATAAAGTGAAGATCATCAGAAGTGATTATGGAACTGAATTCAAGAATAGCTCTATGGAAGAGTTCTGCAAACTCAAGGGGATAAAACAAGAGTTTTCTGCTCCTGGAACTCCATAATAAAATGGAGTTGTTGAAAGAAAGAATAGAACTCTAATAGAAGCTGCAAGAACCATGCTAGAGGATGCAAGATTGCCTACCTACTTCTAGGCTGGGGTTGTGCAAACTGCTTGCTTTACACAAAATTCAAGATTGATCAACAAGCATGGAAAAATACCATTTGAGATGGTGAAAGGAAAGAAGACAAATTTGAAATACTTTCATATATTTGGTTGTATGTTTTGTTCTCAAAACTCATTTAGAGTAGCTTACCAAGTTTGACTTAAAAGCTGATGAAGGAATCTTTGTGGGATATCCATAGTCTACAAAAGCCTTCAGAATTTATAATCTGAGAACAAGAACAGTCATGGAATCTGTACATATATCTTTTGATGACAAGAAGATAACAGGTCTAGAAGATGCAGATGACCATGACAAGTTGAGATTTGAAAATGAAGTACCTTATGCTGAACTTATAAATCCTGACTCTGATTCGGTAAATCCTGATATCACTCAAAGCTCTGAGGTTCCACAATACAATGGAAATTCTTCTGACACTGAAGCATATGTTGAGGGGGAATAACATGAATTAAATCCGGAGACTACTGTAAGTGATTCAACTCAAGAAACATTAGTAGAAAGATCATCAGACTCATCTTCCTCAAACTTTGATGAGTCAAATGCTGATAACTATGGGAACACTGATTCAGGAGGGGCATCGGGAAACATTAGTGGTACTACTCAAGGAAATAACAGAGAATTCAGGGATCAAGGGGGAGGTTCTTCTTCTAGGAGTTAACTTCCATCAACAAGAAAATGGTCTAACTCTCACACATCTGACTTAATCATTCGAAACCCTGACAGTGGTGTTAGAACAAGAAAAGCCACTCAGAATAAATTTCTCTACCATTCTTTTTTATCTCAAACTGAACCTAAGAAGGTTGAAGAAGCTCTACAAGATGTTGACTGGGTCACAACAATGCAAGAGGAACTCAATGAATTTAAAAGGAACAAAGTCTGGACTCTTGTGCCAAGATCAAAGAACAGATCTGTAGTTGGCACAAAGTGGGTGTTCAGAAACAAAACTGACAGTGATGGCATTGTTACAAGGAACAAAGCAAGATTAGTTACAAGGGTTACTCACAACAAGAAGGCATTGATTATGATGAGATATTTTTTCCAATTGCAAGGTTAGAGGCAATAAGGATCTTTCTTGCCTATGCTGCTCACAAGAAGTTTAAGGTGTTCCAAATGGATGTGAAGAGTGCATTCTTAAATGGAGAACTTGAAGTGGAAATTTATGTTGAACAACCTCTAGGGTTCATTGATCCAAAGTATCCAGATCATGTCTACTTACTGGATAAAGCACTCTATGGATTGAAGCAAGCTCCAAGGGCCTGGTATGAAACACTTACTCTATTTCTGCTAGAGAGTGGTTTCACAAGAGGTACAATTGATAAAACTCTCTTTTATAAATACCATGGTAAGGACATGTTATTAGTATACACATATGTTATTGATATCATTTTTGGATCTACTCTATTTTGCATCCTTTGTACTTAGTTATATCTACTGAAGAAACAGTATTTAAATCTAACTTGGTTGCAGTGCCATAAGAGTTGATGCAGTTGAGCAGTCTTGCATTCCAAATCTTTTGAGTAAATTCCTGGTGTATTTGGATTGATTTATAAAGATTCCTTCATCATTCTGTTTGACTTGTAAGCCCAGAAAGTAACTCAATTCTCCCATCATACTCATTTGATACCTGGACTGCATTAGCTTTACAAAAGTCAATTTCCACTTCAACTGCAGAAGTAGAATATATTGCTGCAGGAAGATGTTGTGCTCAGATTCTATGGATAAAGAATCAACTGTTGGATTATGGGTTAAACTATTCTTCTATTCCTATATATTGTGATAATCAAAGTGCTATTACAATGACAGGAAATCCAGTGCAACATGCAATGACTAAGCATATCGGTATCAGATACCATTTCATAAAGGAACATGTGGAAGCTGGTACAGTGGAATTGGTCTTTGTTCCAACAGATCAGCAAGTAGCAGATATATTCACCAAGCCTCTCTATGAAGTTACATTCACAAGATTGGTGAATGAATTGGAAATGATATCAGGACAATTCTCAAACTCTGATAATTAAGTCTATTGATATATTGAAGCATGGTATTTTATTATATGTTAGTACTTGCTTGATACTGTTTTTTATGCTAAATGATTGATGCAATGATAACATGCAACCTATGCTAAATGATCTTATGTAAAAATTACATGTTGAACTACTGATTATGCTTATAAACTCTGTTATTAGTTAAACTTGTTTTGACTAATAGTTTATATCAGTATTGATAAATCCTGATAGAAGTAATTAAAATACTGATAATGGTCAAACCATGATTGACTGTTATATTTCATTGATTATTTTGAATTTATTGAAATAAATTGTTAACAGTATTTTTAATTAATCAGTGTGTGAGTGGAATATCTTTTAATTGCTTAAATGGGTTAGCTACTGATGCAAGTATCCGCTGATACTTGAGTATTTCCATAGGGAATAGAAATGTGAAGAGAGCGATTACTTTTTGTTTACCTAGATATGCGTAATCGTGTATACTCATCATGTCTAATTATTGCATGGTCAATTAAAGAGTCTCTTCAGTTTCTACCTTCTTTTCTATAAATACGACCCTTCACTCTCAAAACTTCTCACTGCTTTCTTCATACTCAACTCACCACATTCTCATCATTTCTTTCACAATCTTACTCATCAAAATGGTTCAACCTCAGTTCTACACACGCAGCGGTGGTTGTTATCTACTGATTTTTAATCCTAGTGATGGGAAGATATACTTTGACCCTTATGGACATAAGGTTCGTATTCGTGGTGAAATCTACCATCCAACTGAAGTTCCAACTTCAGTCTATGATCATCTCTCTTGGGATGATCAGTTGGAACTACACTTCTTCGCTGGAGAGGTTATTCAAGAACTTCGGGCTAAGATGGCAGAACATGCTCGACAAGTAGATCTTGAGCTGCAAGAGAATATTATCTATCTTGCAGACACAATGAGTAGGATTACCATCGCAAGGCGATGCAGGTGAAGCGAGCGGCGAAGAAGCAGAAGAAATCCGAGTAGTTAGATTGTTTTAGGATTTTATGCTTAAAATTCTATAAAATCTTGTACTTTGTTTCTTCATTATTAATGAAAATATTTAAGCTTTTTTTCTTTCTAAGTGATTATTTGTTTACTTTCTTGTATGTGTGCTTAAATGTTCTTAAAATGTTAAATCAGTACTGCATGCTAAACTTCAGATATTTTTCATAGTGCATATGAATAAACTAATCTTTGTTTGAGTTCATGTGACCACTTCAGTATAGATTGAGCATTGTAGGAATTAACTGTTGTTAAAGAGGAAAATTTAAGAAAATATTTAATTCTTAATCACTAAGAGTTATAATCTTTGAGTGTTGCTTACAATTCAAAATCTTTTGAAACTTTCTTTTTCTGATCAAGAAAGTTGTCCATACTCAATCTCAAATTTCATATTTTTATATCTTAAATTTCTTCTTACAACTGAAACACTTGAATTCTTTTCTCAAATGTTGCCAAAAATCAAGTGACATAATTCTTGAATTATATTTCACCACTCAGAAACAACATTTAGTTGGTTAGAGACTACTTGCTAAGGTAGATCTTGATAATACTAACAGAGACACAGAGGTTTCATCAGTTTTTACTGAAGACTCTGTGATAGCTTTCAATAAACTCATTCAAGTGTTAGTTCTTTGCAAGAAGAACAAGGTTTGAGATCATGGTACATGACAGTAACCTGATCAAATCCTCTCCAATTCAAATGGAGGTTCTTATTGTTGATGAACAACAACTTTCATAACCGCAGTATCTACTGTGAGCCTAATTGTGAATTCACAAGGTATAAATACTAGTGTTACTTTATCGGCATTTATTTTAAATACTGATTTAGTTCTTTTAGCATTTATAGTATGCTTTTCATGATATAAATCATGTTGACATAATTACATCTAGACATTAGTTAAGGACTACCTCTAGTTGTAAGATCACTGATCACCCTTCTTTAGCCACCTCTTTTTTTCTGTAGGACAATCTTTCTGAGCCTTTTTCTGTGAGATGTGTGAAAAAATTTAGAGAAAAACAGAATGCGGGATACTTCCTGGAAAAAGGAGAGGTAGATGAGAGATAGGATTTAGTAATCCTTGTGAGAAAGCTATGACTATTAAAAGTCATGAGATGTGAGGAGTAGTGAGACTACTGTAAAAGAATAGAGAGATTAAGTTTTATTTGTTATATGTTTGCAGATGCTCAGAGTACTAAAGGAACGGATGTTGAACAGCAATCTGTTGAATCTCAGTAAAACACTGATGTATCAAAGGCTTTTAATCTCCCTACAAGTCTAAGTACTGATACTTTCTTGCAGTCGATACATTCTACTATTCCACAATATGAGATAATCCCTATTTTTGTTGAAAAATAGTCCATTCATTTTACTTTTCCATCACCTGAAGAAATCCATGTTGCTGCTGAAGATGTAGTAGCACAACAGTCCATTCATAAAGATTCATCCATTTCAGAAACACCACAACATTTTGAAGCTCCAATTCATTTATCTATAATATTTGAAGATGTGGAGATAAACTGCTGAAGGTGAGTAAGCTTCTGAAGCCACTGGATCAATTTCTCATTCAATAGCTGGAGTCACAAGCTATTGGAACTGCTGACATGAAGCTCAAAGGAAAGGAGAAGATAGAAGAAAAGTCAAGGATTTCAAAGTCTAAAGCCAAAGCTGGAGTCAGTATCTAAGGAATCTAAATCTTAAACTCTGATAGATTTAATCTATACAGTAGTTCAAGCTCTTGATACTGAAGAAAATTTACTTGAAGCACAAATCATTCAAGTTGGTCAAAGAAGGAAGATTTTTGGAAGCATACGGAGCTAAGGAAGTGGAATTAACCTCTGACATTGCTCAAGTTAAAGAAGCAGTTCAGGATGAAGAGTTAAAGTCTGATATTCACTGAAGCAAGATTGAATATGCATACTTGATTCCTGTATTTAGATAGTTTTTGGCATCATCAATTGGAACGTGTCCATAATTCCTTAATGAACAGGTAGGGGGAGATTGTTAGAAGCAATTGATGATATCAAACAGAAACTCTCAGAATTTCACATCAGAACTTATATATCAATGGATGCTGATGACATCATCGAATGATGAAATATCAACGGATGATAGGATATCAACGGATGATGATGTCAATGGATAATAAAATCAGTATTTGTCACATCATTTGATCTTCAAGGAAAAAAAGGAAACAGGATTTTCAAGGAGGTGAAGGACTTTATCTCAGAAGCAATAGTATAGGTTTCTTTGTTGTTAATAGAA
The DNA here is from genome assembly GCF_009905375.1 of Apium graveolens. Lineage (NCBI taxonomy): Eukaryota > Viridiplantae > Streptophyta > Magnoliopsida > Apiales > Apiaceae > Apium > Apium graveolens. The sequence continues at coordinate 273,554,551 of NC_133650.1, read as the reverse complement.
TATGGTTCCTTATACATTGGTAGTTGTGCTCTATATAAAGCACATAGCAGGTTCATGCTATAAGAATTGCAATATTGTTTCGCATAACCTAGCAGCTCTTAAGGATATTTGTTCATCCTTTCGAGAGAGTACATGTGTAATAAGTTTTTATCAGTTAATATAAAAACTATTGATTCTGTTGAAGCTTTGTCGATTAGATTGAATTAACTGTATTCACCCCCTCCCCCTCTACAGTTGATTAAGGGCCTAACATGACCTATGTTATTTGAATTCTGAAAATGGTTTGGTGGTCCCCCATTCCTGATTATAGTTTTATGAATCTCACATTTCGGTTACCCTGAAATTATGGCCTTTTATTGAAATGGTCCTGGAAATTACCTTGTTGTTGATCTCCTTCTGAGGTTTCTATTTTCCTTTTCTTCTCGTCCCTTTCTTTCTGAGACGTGGCACTCCTACTGTCAATCACCATTGCTTTCTGAACCACTGCCACATATGAAGTCAACTCAAACATAGCTACTTTATTCTGAATCCAAGGATTTAATCCTTGTTCATATATTTTTGCTCTCTTCTCATCTGTATCAACTTGATCTAGCATAAACCTCGCCAATTCAGTAAACTTGGCCTCATATTCCGCGACAGTAAGATCACCATGTGTCAGACTCAAGAACTTGATCTCCATTTGATTCTTCACATACCTAGGGAAATACTTTTCCAAAAATAGCTCTATAAACCTTTCCCAAGTCACAAACTCGCCTCCTTCCAACATTTTTTTGGATTCCCACCAATAGTTTGCCTCACCCTTCAGAAAGTAACTGGAAAACTTGGTCTTCTGTTCAACTCCTGCTCCGACTAAGTCAAAAGCTTTCTCAATTTCCCTAATCCATGTATTGGCTTCCACGGGGTCAGCACTTCCTTCAAACTCAGGTGGATTCACAGCTTGAAAATTCTTAAAAGTCGCCCTAGGTGGAGCTGCTGGTTGTTGTTGCTGTTGTTGTTGTTGTGTAAGATGCAACTCCCGTTGCTGCATCAGTCCCAATATCCGAACAATCGCTGGATCTATACGACTTTTGGTATGATCCTCTGCTGACTTACTCTTCTTCTTCAGTGCCTTTACTCTGTAAGAAAACAAGCAACTTATATAATAATCTGTCAAGCATGGTGTCAAATATTTAGCAATCCTTTAGCATGTCAACTTCTCATGCATTAACTTCTTCCAAATTATTATAAACTTGCTAACATATTAACACATGCGACATGATTATCACATAATCCTACTTACTATCTCAAGGAATAATAACACAAAAGAAAATATCAAGGAATTATCAAAACCTTTGAACTCTTACTCAACAATCTCAAATAAACCAACAAATAGTGGATAGAGTTGCAACACAACCTTCCAACCCCTTTCAATGATTTTCACTATTCTCGAAAACCAACAAAATAGCAAAGCAACGGAACAAAGCTTAATGTTGAGAAACCTGAACAACTTAGCTATATGTCATCCCAATAACCTGAAAAACTCAATAAGAATTAAACAACACGCGTTTATCTTATGTGATCTTCCTATGACTTACTTAAGACAACATATAAGTCTGTTTCAGTGACTATAACCTGAAGCTCTGATGCCAACCTGTAACACCCTCAAATCTGGGGTCTAGATAGGAGTTACCAACGGATAAACAATACTATATTATGCACAACGGAATAAAATAATAAATATGACCTCTTGCATACAACTGGATCGATCACAGGTTATAGTATGGAACAGGCACTACTACAAACCAAATGTTATTACAACCCATAAGTCTATTCAGTTTTACAAACTATTCAAATTTTATTACAAACCACTAGACTAACCTTTTGTCTCAAGATAATCTACTTGGAAAGCACACTGTTGGATATATTTGAGATGTCATGTCTAATATGTTTCATGTTTAGTTTTCAGATCTTAACAAATAGGAAATATCAGTTCTTACTGGAATCATGACTTACTGGAAGTCAGGACTTAAGGATATCAGGACTTAGATTATCAGAAGATAATATCAGAAGATGGATATCAGAACTTTAGTACTGGAGGACTAATAGTTAAGGAAGGAAGCTGATTTACAGGAAAGAAGATCGAGACTAATACAGAAGAAGATATGCATGGAAAGAGTTAGAGGACTAGAAGAATTATATAAGATATCTGATTGATATATTTTAGGAGACAGAATTATATTCCATATCAATTAGAAGTTATCTTGTAACTGTGTGTCTATATAAACACAAACATAGGTTTACACTATATATGTTACGATCATCGAGAAGATCATACATTGTAACCTAGCAGCTCTCGTGATATTTGTTCATCACTGAGAGAGGACAGTTCCATTGTAACAGAGTTTATTATATCGAATACATATGTTTTCTGTTACTTGTGTTCTAAATCGATTTGATTGTATTCTACACTGTATTCAACCCCCTTCTACAGTGTTATGTGACCTAACAAGTGGTATCAGAGCCTATATGTTAACACACATACAGTAAAGATCCAAAACAGTCATGTCTGAAGAAGCAGAAAATCCAACCAAGCTCGCCAAAACTGAAGAAACTCCAAAGACTCAAACCCACAGTCAATATGAGACTATCAAGGTTCCCATGCTGAGACCTTCTGAGTATCCCATATGGAAAGTGAAGATGGCTATGTTTCTGGAAGCTACAGATCCAGAATACCTTGACAAAATTTATGAAGGACCACATAAGCCAACCAAGCTCTCTGTTGTAGTTGCAGATCAGCCAACAAAGACCATACCAAAGGAGAAAAGTGAATACACAGCTGAAGATATCTCATCTATTGCCAATGATGCAAAGGTAAGGCATTTGCTGCATAGTGCCATTGATAATGTCATGTCAAACCGGGTAATTCAATGCAAGACTGCAAAGGAGATATGGGATGCTTTGGAAACAAGGTGTCATGGAACTGAAGCAATCAAGAAAAACAGGAGGACTATACTTACCAAGAGTATGAGCACTTTGACTCAAAAAGTGATGAGTCATTAACTGACTTATATGACATGTTTGTCAAACTCTTGAATGATCTATCACTGGTGGACAAGGAATATGATATTGAAGATTCAAATCTAAAATTCCTTTTAGCTCTTCCTGAAAGTTGGGATTTGAAAGCTACTATTATAAGAGATAACTATGCTCTTTATAAAACTACTCTTGATGAAATTTATGGTCTTCTCAAGACTTATGAACTTGAGATGGATCAAAGAAGCAAGAGACATGGGAGAAATTCAAGGACAATTGCTCTTAAGGCTGATGAGGAATCCCCCAAAGTGGTTGTCTGAAAGAAAGGCAAAGGAAAGTCTCTCATCATAAAATCTAATTCAGAATCATCAAGTTCTGATGGTGATGATTCAGAAACTGAAAGTCTACCTGAAGTAGATGCTGATGAGGAGATGATGAAGCTGTGTGCTCTTATGGTGAAGGGTATCACAAAGATAGCCTACAGGAAATTCAGAAAGGGAAAGAAGTTTTTCAGGAAAGGTAGAAGTTCTGATAAGAAGAGCTTCAGAAAATCTGAAGGCAAAGGAGGAAAGTCTGACAGAGCAGATTACTCAAATGTCAAATGCTACAATTGTGGTGAGAAATGTCACATATCTCCTGACTGCAAGAAAGGAAAGAGTGACAAAGGCAAAGCTCTTGTCACAAAGAAGAAAAGCTGGACAGACAATTCAGATTCTGAAGATGAGGAGAACTATGCCTTGATGGAAAAATGCCGATAACAGTTCTGATGCTGCTGAGTTAAAGGTACCTCAAACAACTTATGCCTTTCATACTGATGATATTACTAAGTTGAGATTATATCTTAAAACCATGTTTATTAGTTACAGAGATCAAACTTTAACATGTGAAAGATTAACTTCTGAAAATCTTGCTTTTAAAAAGAGGAATGATTATTTGGAAAAAGAGTTAGTCATGTTCCATCAAACGCAGAAAGAAAGAAATGATGCCTTCTATGTTAGAGATGCATTGCTGAAAATGAATAAATCTCTAAAAACTAAGTTAGAAAAGGAGAGAGAGATTATCAGGACTTGGACTAACTCTGGTAGAGCAACTCATGATATACTAAGTAGTGGAAACTGGAAAAAGGGCTTAGGTTATGGAGATGATAAAAGTGAAAAAGGAACTGAACAAGTTAAGCCAATTATTATTAAACAGACTACTAGGCCAAAGGTAAATCCTGTTAAATTTGTAGCTAAAACTGTAAAGTCTGATTATGAAAATATGAAAGATATTGAGACATAAGTGATAGCAGAGTCAACTTCTGACAAATTAGAACAGGATAGACCAACTAAAGTTAACATAGGCTTAATGACAAAGAAGCAGCTTAAACATAAGCTGAAAGAAATTACCAGTGTGAACAAGGTAAATGAAGTTAGGAAAAATAGGAATGGAAAGGAAGGTGTGAATAAAAGCAACAATTATAGGCCTGTTCCTAATGCTCCTAGAAAAAAATGCTATAACTGTGGAAACTCTAACCATCTTGCTTCTTTTTGCAGGAAGAATAAGAATATAAACTCTTTACCTCTTAAGTCAGAAGTTAAGAGTCAGCCTGTTAGGTTTAAGCCACAAAATCCTTGTTTTCATCATGGTATTATATGGCATTCCATTTATACTTGTAAGGAATATCATAGTTTGTACTATGATTATTATCAGATAAAACCTTTTTTGAAGAAAGTTGTTTTAATTCCTTTTAGTGTAAAGTATGATGCAAAGTATGATACTGTAAAATCTGATAAGAAAAATGTTAGAATAAACTCTGATGTTAAATCCGCTGTAAATGTTAACAATCTTAATAAGGCCAAAGGATCCAAGCAAGTCTGAGTCCTTAAAACTAACCATTAGTGGTCTTTATGATTGCAGGGCAACAGGAAGAACATCCTAGTTATGGATAGTTGATGTTCAGGACATATGACTGGAAATAAAGCCCTGCTATCAAACTTTGTAGAGACATCTGCCCCAGGAGTTTCTTATGGAGATGGCAACATTGGAAAAACTCTGGGATATGGCAAGATCAATCTTGGGAATGTCATCATTGAATCAATAATTCTAGTCTCAGGACTTAAACACAATCTGTTGAGTATAAGTCAAATCTGTGACAGAGGTTATCATGTGGATTTCTTTGAAGAACACTGTGAAGTTATAAGTAATTCTACAGGCAAAGTGGTTCTAAAAGGTTACAGGCATGGTAACATTTATGAAGCCAGACTTTCAACAAGTACTGATGGTTCTGCTATCTGTCTATTCAGTAGAGCATCAATTGAAGAAAGCTGGAATTGGCACAAGAAACTCTCTCATTTAAATTTTAACAATATAAATGAGCTTGTAAAGAAAGATCTTGTGAGAGGACCGCCAAAAACAGAATTTGCTCCTGATGGCCTTTGTGATTCATCTCAGGATGCAAAACAAAGAAAATCTTCTTTCAAGAGCAAAACTGAGTCATCAATTCTTGAGCCTTATCACCTACTGCGTGTTGATCTATTTGGTCCAGTCAATGTCATGTCTATTGCAAAGAAGAAATATGCTATGGTTATAGTGGATGAGTTCACAAGGTACACTTGGGTGTACTTCTCGCACAAGAAGAATGAAACTGTATTTACTCTAACTGATCATGTCAGACAGCTAGATAAGTTGGTCAAAGATTCTTTTAAAATAATAAGGAATGATAATGGCACTGAGTTCAAGAATTCGATTATGGAAGAGTTCTATAAAGAGCATGGAATCAAGCAGGAATTTTCTGCACCTGGAACTCCACAGTAAAATGGAGTTGTAAAAAGAAAGAACAGGTGTCTGATTGAAGCTGCACGAACTATGCTTGATGAAGCAAAGTTGCCAACCTATTTTTGGGATGAAGCTGTGCAGACTGCTTATTTTACTCAAAATGCTACACTCATAAACAAGCATGGAAAAACACCATATGAGATGGTGAAGAAAAAGAAGCAAAATCTGAAATACTTTCATGTATTTGGTTGTAAGTGTTTTGTTCTTAAGACTCATCCTGAACAGCTGTCAAAATTTGATCTAAAAGCTGATGAATGAATCTTTGTTGGATATCCACTTTCCACAAAAGCCTTCAGAGTCTACAATTTAAGAACAAGGGTTGTCATGGAATCTATCAATGTCTCTTTTGATGATAAGAAGATTACCGGACTTGAAGATTTCGATGATCATGATCAGCTGAGATTTGAGAATGAAGATTTAAATTCTGATTTTGGAAATTCTGATGACTTAAATCCTGATCCTGTAAGTTCTACTGGATTAAGTTCTGATGTCATTGAAACTGTGGTAACAACTCCAAAAGGAAAATGCACCTGTCCAGGAGGAGCAAGCTGAAGATCCTACCACATCTCAAGACTCTCGAGAAGCATCAGAACCTGTCACTGACTCTTCAAGTTCTGATTCATCTAGTTTTGATGAGCCAAGTACTGATAATTCTGGAAGCTCTGATTCTTCAACACCTGAAAAATCAAACTCAAATTCTGAAGTCTCAGAGAGCATAACTACAGGGGGAGCATCAGAAAATGCTAATGGAGACAGCATGGATCATGGGGGAGGATCCAGTTCTAGAGATCAACTTCCATCTGCAAGGAAATGGACTAAAGCACACACACACACCTGATTTAATCATTGGAGATCCTGAAGCAGGTGTCAGAACTAGAACTGCAACTTCAAATGAATGTCTCTATCATTCCTTTCTATCTCAGACTGAACCAAAGAAAGTGGAAGAAGCTCTTCAAGATGCTTATTGGGTGCAAGCAATGCAGGAAGAGTTAAATGAATTTGAAAGAAATAAAGTCTGGACCCTACTGCCAAGACCAAAGAACAGATCTGTTGTAGGCACAAAATGGGTATTCAGAAATAAAACTGACAGTGATGGCATAATTATATGGAATAAAGCAAGACTGGTTGCTAAATGCTACTCTTAACAAGAGGGATTTGATTATGATGAAACATTTGCACCAGTTGCTAGATAGAAGCCATAAGGATCTTTTTGGCTTATGCTGCTCACAAGAAGTTTAAAGTCTTTCAAATGGATGTGAAAAGTGATTTTCTCAATGGAGAATTGGAAGAAGAGGTATATGTTGAACAACCTCCAGGATTTGTAGATCCTAAATTTCCCAATCATATCTACAGGCTTGACAAAGTACTTTATGGCCTTAAGCAAGCTCCAAGAACATGGTATGAGACTTTAGCTCAATTACTTCTGGAAAGTGGATTTCACAGAGGTATAATTAACAAGACTTTATTCTACCTCAACAATGGAAAGGACTTACTTTTGGTACAGATATATGTTGATGATATCATATTTGGTTCTACAAATTCCAAACTTTGTGAGAAGTTTGCAAAGCTAATTCAGTCAAGATATCAAATGAGTATGATGGTAGAACTCAGCTATTTTCTGGGCCTTCAAGTCAAGCAAAATGATGAAGGCACTTTTATCTGTCAATCCAAGTACACCAGAAATTTACTGAAGAAATTTGGAATGCAAGATTGTTCAACTGCATCCACTCCCATGGCCACTGCAACCAAGTTAGATAAGGATACTGGTAAATCAGTAGATATTACTAACTACAGAGGTATGATTGGCTCCTTACTCTATTTAACTGCAAGTAGACCTGATATCATGTATGCTACCTGTGTTTGTGCAAGATTTCAGGCTGATCCAAGAGAACCTCACTTAATAGCTGTGAAAAGAATTTTTAAGTACCTTAAGGGTACAGCTGATCTAGGATTGTGGTATCCTAGGGAATCAGATTTTAAGCTAATTGGTTACTCAGATGCAGATTTTGCAGGATAAAAAATAGACAGGAAAAGCACTAGTGGAAGCTGCCAATTTCTTGGAGGCAGATTGGTTTCTTGGTTTAGCAAGAAACAGAAGTCAATTTCCACATCAACTGCAGAAGCAGAATATATTGCTGCAGGAAGCTGTTGTGCACAGATTCTTTGGATGAAGAATCAGTTACTGGATTATGGGTTAGAATTTTCTAAAATCCCTATTTACTGTGATAATCAAAGTACAATTGCTATGACAGGTAATCCAGTTCAACACTCAATGACAAAGCACATCAACATTATGTACCATTTCATAAGGGAACACGTGGATGAAGGTACAGTGGAATTGCATTTTGTTCCAACAGATCAACAACTAGCAGATATCTTCACAAAACCCTTATGTGAAGCAACTTTTATAAGATTGGTAAATGAACTTGGAATGGTTTCAGGTTCTTTCTCTAAATCTTCTTAGTTTTTGTTCTCATGTATCAGACTTTATGATCAGTGTTTACAGACTGTATTATCTATATGTAATCTGTGCTTAATTTGAAAGTTCATTAAATGCTGATTGTTATCTGACGTGGATCTATATACTCTGATAAGTGTTTTGAATATTCTGTGACTATTCAATCCAATGAGGATAACTGTGCTAGATGCTAACCTAGTAGTCTTTAACATACTAGAAATCCCATGTTTGAATTAGTTGTTTATGTGGAAACTCATTAACACAAGCAGATTCTGATATTGAGCTTAGTCAAGTTTACTTTGTGTATCTTATTACTAAGTCACAAACTAGATTCTTGTTTCTTATCTGTCAAATCTGATGTCGGTAAATCTTAAGAATGAACTAAGTGCTGATAAGCCTCACTTATCAAAAGAAAAGAAAAGAATAAAAGTCGGGTACTCCTTTGAGATCTAGAATAAATATGTGAAAGGGAAGACCCAAGTGCATTGCTGGTATTAAGTAATATACATTAGAAAAGCAAAAATTTTCTGGTGACTTTTCACACTCTATTATTACTAGAGAAATACTCCGATAACAACATAAATTCTGATAAGCAGTCGTGACTCACTTACACTGAGAAGCCACTGTAAAAAGGAATTTCAAAAGATGCATAAAATGAGCACAAATAGTTGAGGTGGACTCTTGCATAAATTTGTTCTATAGTAGACATCATGACTGATGAAAGATTTTAAGCATTTTTCTCAGTTATGCCTTATTTCTAAGATATACTGAAGTTTATCAGACTTTAATCTTTATCTGATATTTTGCTGAATGCACACACACTTTCACTCCATATGAATGATGAAAATTACTGTGGTGATTAAGTTGTTGTTGACAAACAGTTAAGTGTCATTTGCATAAATTCTGAGGACAAGTTCTGATGGAAGTTCTGATGATTAAACTATGAAGAAAACAAGTCAGTATTTGTATGAAGAATTACAGAACAAGATATTCACTTTTTGAGTATAGAAGCCACGTTCTGATGACTAATAACATCTGATATAAGTTAAGTTCTGATATTAAATCCTGATGGAATCCTTGATGCTTACGTGGCATTATTCTTTACTTGACTTATTTGTGGTAAAATCTGAAACAGTCATATTTAAATCAGAATATATTTGGGTAAGATAAAAACAATCATAATCATTTTGGGTTAGTGGTAAACGTGTATGTCTTGAAAAACTGCATGTGCACAGTAATTGTTAATTATTACCCGTGCCCATTAACTCCTGCTTTAACCTTTTACTGACTGTTATTATTACACATCGGTCTAGGGAGACGAGGCATCATTATTTTTACTCTCAATAGTTAAACAGTCCCCGCGTCCCTTGGTCTTCCATTGGCTATTTAAACCGACTACTCATCAAAGCCAAAGTCATCTTTCATTTTCTCACAAACTCACTCTCTTTTTATTCTCATAAACAAAAATGGTTCGTTTCAACTTGTTCATGAACTATGAAACTTTCAATATAGAGTTGAGTTATGATGACTGGCAACAGGAGTGGCATGTCACCGCCATTCCTGAAGAGCTCTGGAACTCAGTTCCACAAGAGGTTCACACAGACCTCTTTTTCTTTTCGATGGACTACCACTTCCATCTTGATCGTTTGGAAGAGGAAAGGAGAGAAGCTCTCCGTCAGCAAGAACGGATCATCCGTCTTGCAGTGCTCTTTGTCAGCAGCAGAAGGAACTAGTCGTTAGGCTTCTTAGACTAGGACTAAGGCTGTTGATGTTACGAATCTTAGAATAGGACTATCTTGTAATTTTTGCATGTAATTGATAAATTTCATGAAGTGTACTCATCTGATATATTAATGAAATTTCCTTTAATTACAAGATTTGTTCTTTATTTCTCAAATTATATGACTGTGCATGTTTTAATTACAATTTGTTAATATTTACTTCATCGATTTTTAACTTTATCCTGTGATGAATGTTTTGATTTAATTTTTGATGATTTGAGGAAACAATTGAAGCACGGGTTCATGCATCTGAACCTGTGACAGATGTAGCTGAGAATGTTACTTCTCAGAAAGAAACAGCAGCTCAAAGTACTGATACTTTGAAAAGAAAGAAATCTGTAAGTTCTGTTGCTGCTGAAGCAACTCCTTCATTGGAAAGGAGATTGAAGAAAATGAAGGCTAGGAGGTATTTGGCTAAGGCTCCCTCAGAAGATACTGAAGAAGCTGAGGAAGGGGATCAGGAATCTCTGATCTCACAAGAACCAGTTCTCATTGAAGCCCTCCCAGCTCAAGCCAAAGATACTGCTAATGATACAGTTGTTACCCCTCCTGTCTCTCCTATTAAAGCTATAGATGATGCTAAAGAACAAACTGAAAATTCTGAAATACATTTTCATAATTTGAATATACCTGAAGTTCTTTATCTGAAAGCTCCATCTACATCAAAGACACCAGCTCTGGAGATAAATTCTGATCCTCAGAATTTAGATGATGTTATTCCTGAATCTCCAGTTGCTTCACACCCTGTTGAGCTATCAGAATAGCATGAGTCTTCCTCAAGTTCTGATGACAGTGTTTCTGCTGAGCATCCAGTTCCTAATCTGGGAAAGGAAGAATTGGTGAAGAAATTTGTTAAAAAGAAAGCACCTATTCCTTGGGAGGATACTCACAAAGGTGTTGAGTGGACCAAGAAGTGGAATGAATCAGATTTTATTCCATGTTCTAAAGTTCTGACAGAGTATATTGCAAAAGCTGATGAGTTGCTCACAAATGCAGATTTTAAGACACAACTCAAGATCACAGCTCTATCTACAAAACATCTTTAAGGTCTACATACTTCTACTCATGAAAAGGTTGATACACTCAGAGAAAAAGCTGATAAGCTCGATCTACAGCTCAAGCTTGATAAGAACAGGTATATCAGACCTATTTCTGAAAAAGTTGAAGCCATTGAGAAAACTCAAGAGAAGCAACAGGCCCAAATTGCCGAGGTCCCGGCTAATCAAGCTTTTCAGAAAGCTCAATTGGATGAAATCCAATCTTCAGTTGAACTTCTTCTTTCTCTCTTACTTTTTGATGATGCCAAAAAGGGGGAGAAGGTAGTTAAGTCCAAATGCTCACCTACTTATGAACTGAAGAAAAAGGATGATAAAAGGTGATGACCAGGGAAACTCTGAAAAAAGCAGAGGTCAAAGAAAAGTTCAAGGAAAATCTTCTATTCAGAACAAGTCAAGTGTTGATAAACAAAGTCTGATGTCAAGTTCTGATATTCTGATTCAGTCAGGATCTGAAGACTCTCAGAAGTTTTTGCAAACTCTGAAGTTAAAGGGGAAGCAGACTACTGTTTATTACAAAAATCCTAAAATCCAGACACTTGATGAGGAGATAGCTAGAAGATTATTTCTGAAACACAATCCAAGAATGGATTTAGAAGCTCTCAAGGAGGAAGAAGCTAAATTTGCTGAGAAGACAATCTTAAGTCTAAAGCTTCTGATGCAAACAAACCTCCAAGGCCTAAGGAAAAAGGTATTGTGATCAAGGATAAGTCAAATTTTGAAACTTCAAAGTTCAAGACTAGATCACAGACTGAGAGTGATCCCAAAGACAAAGGGAAAGGAAAAGTTGATGAACCAACCAAGCCACTGGACTTGAAAACTTCTCAAGATCTGATGAAACCAGTATGTAAAATGGTTCAAGTAACTTATGATAATCTTGTTCAAGATGAAACTGTTCAAATTCTGAAAAGAAGAAAGATAAATGAAGATTCTAAAACAACCTCTGACACTGCTCAAGTTGTTGTTCAGAATAAAGGACAGGAAGGTACAGAAGAAATAACAAATTCTGATCAAGCTATCAAGACATCAACTACTGACAATTTTCAAGTTGAATTGGACAAAATGACAATTGCTGATAAGAAGAAGCTGTTATGGAAGAAAGCTACTCCAGTTGAACCAAAATCTAATTTCGTGATTAATCAACTCGCTACATTTGGGTTGAGAGCCAAGCAACCTAGAGATAGAGCTGGATTAGGTTCTGACAAAGAGAAGATTGAAACAGGAGTAGAGGTTACTCTAAGAGATCCTTTCATGTTGACAGACAAACCATATGAACAAATTAAACAAAGGCACCTTGACAAGGTGTTGTCTGCTCAAATTGTGATAGATGCTCATGACAAAGAGAATCTAAAAGAGAAATTGATCTTATTTCTCAATAATGGAAGGACTTATAGACTAGCTGATACTGATGTACTAAAGAAGTCTGTCAGAGAGCTTCAACATATTAACTATCTTCTGGAAGTAAAATCTGATGTTACAAGAAGATGGTCAGAATACATTTTGAAGGCTATAAGAGATCTATTCAGAAAAACCCTAAAAAGGTTACGTTCTTGAGAATCAAACGCACAAACGATGGCGTTATCAAACTCTGATTCGGGCGTGCTATATATCAAAACGAAGCTCTCAAGGTATTTTTCTTATCTAATTATTTTATTTTGAATTTATTAAATATTAAATTATGAAAATTTGTTCTTGATGTTGTTCATATGATTTGATGATTCTATCGTGTAGATAACATTTTTCTGGTCAATTTGGTATATTATATTTCAAAAATAGAGTTCAATAACATGTAGAAAAGTTGGTTTGATCTTCGAGTTTGAGTGTTCGTGGTGTTCTTGAATAATTTCACCGGAAGATTAATATTTTTGGCCGGATTTTTGATGTGTTAAATCTAGGAGTATGTAATCTATCTCAACAGATAGATCGTGTCACGAGGATTCAAATAATGGCACCCATTTAAACGGGGGAAGTCGAAATCGACTTTGCCGGAAAAAGAAAGAAGGAGACCGCGGGAGGATTTTCGGCCGTTTGGCTGAGAATCTACTGTTTTGGCTGGGGAAAATCAGGTTCTGCAGTATCATAAAGGACCCCTGCTTATTTGTGCACTAATATGGGCAGTTTAAACGTCGCCGGGAAGCTTCTGGCAGGCGGCCATGTGTTCGCTGGCGACTATCGGGGAAGAAGGGTGGAGGAAGGTGGTAAATTACCACCCGACCCCCAAGTTTTCAACAATTTGCAAATTAAACCCTGGTGTTTAAAAATATTTTAAAAATTGTATTTTTATTATTTTAAAAATCAGAAAAATGGATATTTATTTATTTTAAATTCAGAAAATTGTTTTAAATTATTTATTTATTCAAAAATAAATCTTATTTATTTTATTAATTTTAATTAGTTTTTAATAATTTTAATTAATACATTAATTTAGTATTAATTAATTAATTTAATTTAATTAATTATTAATCAATTATAATTATTTAATAATTAGATTTAATTATTTATTTTTGATTTAAAAATTCCGAAAAATAGTTTCGAGTTTTAAAATATTATTTTAAATTATTTTCAAGGCTCGATAATTATTATAAAATTATTTTAAAGTCAGATTCGGGTATTCGAACCCTATTATTTAATTAAAAATTGATTCAGAGTCCCGTTTTAATTCCAAAAAATGTTCAAAAATTCGTAATAAATACCTGGAAAATCATTTTGACCCCGAACATTCTTTGAAAAATTATTTTGATCGAATATCTTGCATTCTATGTGCTACGTGCTATCTGATTGATGTGTTATATGCCTATGTGGTTATTGGTTGACTGTTTTAGTCATAACTTTCAATCCGTAAATCGGATTTGGGTGGGACGAAGGGTAGATAAAAGCTTATGACATCTATGTGTCGATTAGAATGATATGAAATTGAGTATTGATAGATACTTGTGATGCCTAGTAGAGTAAGTGAGGCATAGAAAAGAAAGCTAGTGATCAGTAAATAGAACCAAAGCGTAGAAAAAGGAAGCAAGTGATCGGTGAATAGAAGCAAGGCATAGAAGAAGAAGATAAGTGATTGTTGAGTAGAAATGATAGACGAATGCAAGTGAAGTTGGTAATCATCTGTGATAGGGCAAGTACTTCTGAACCTTTCTTCAAGATATATTGCAAATATTTTCAAATTTTCTTATAACATGTTGCTATTATTTAAATAACTCTTATTTTATATTACAAGCACTTTAAACTATTCAACCTTGAACCCTAATTCTTATTGATCTTGAGCCATAAGCCTTATTCTTCATAAACCATTGATTGTTGGATTCTCAGATACGAGCCAGACACATATGATACTACTCCACAAATACATATCTACCACATACTGATTTCTAATATTGAATTGCTTGACATACCAACCCTTATTCCTTATTTAACAGAAGACCAATCCTTGTAACCCCGGAACCCTTGGTCTTCTAATTTCTGATTCTTTCCTTGATTGAAAGCCAATTTTTTTGAAATCCTTGTTATACCTTCATGGTGTGGTGAATCCCCCTATGCTTCAAGATAAATGTTGTTTATGATTAGCTTATTGAATTGCATTGGTTATCATATTAAATTGTTTTAGAATTGGTCGGTTTAATAAATATGGACCAGATTCGTGGTCGGATCCGATTCGTGATCATAATAGGCCAATGTGTACATTGGATCCATTATATAGAGCAAACCTGGGAGCCTTGCTCGGGGTTAGTGCGTGACTGATCAGCAGCCTAACCTTGGTTTTTAAAATAAAAAGTAAATATCCAATTCTAATCATTGCTTATTCAAAAACTTGATTCTTCTGAATCATTTCAATTGATTATTATTTAACCTCAGTTATTGTTTTTATGACTTGATGAGCTAGTTAGCTCACTCTTTTATTTTTTTTTTATGTTTTCAACAATTGAAAATGAAATTGTCGGTAACGAGGATTTCCAGTCCAGTGTGCGAGCTAGGATTCCAGGTTAAGTTGGATCGAGCTAGCAGGAGTTTTATATTGTAGATGAGTTATGAGATTATAAGAACGATATCATTATCAGTTGTAAGTTGAACTAGTGGAGTTTTGTTACGGTGTAATAAAAGATAAGGTTATGGCTTGTTTTCATACTTGAACCTGTTGCGATCCGTGGTTGTATAAAGAAAGGTCAATGCATATAATATTTTATATACAGATTTATATATTGTGTGTGTGTGTTGTGAGTCCCAACTTTTGACCCGGGTTGGAGGACATTACAGTTGGAGGGGTAATGGCCCTCGGTCTGTGGAGCTCCGTGGGCCTTCGGTCCGTAGTCACGTTGGGCCTTATTGGGCCCATAGCTAACATTGACGAAGTTAGAAAAATTATTGACGATAATTTATTATCTTTAGAGTCACTTTTGCAAGAACACATGCAACTATATCTTTAATGATTTAGTCCTATATATATATAGATTGTAGATAAATAATTTATATTTTTATTCGGCCTATGAAAGGTATGAATGATAAATATACTATTTCAAGTTAATATAAAAATAATTTCACTTTCAATTTTTTTTAAAAGAGTATATAAATTCTTAAACTTCAATTTGAAAGTTTCTTTCATGCTGTATTAAACTTTGCAGACATCGAGACAGTGAGCCCAAATATGCCCAAATACTACACAATACTCATCAACATCACTTAAACTCTAATCAATAGTTAATTATCATGGTCAATCAATAGTATACATGAACACTGATTCAGATAATATATATATATATATAGTTCTAAACTTTTAGCTTTTTGTTCACCATTAAACTAAAAATTCTTTCAGAAAAATTTATCAGAAGTGTGGTTCCATTACTTTAATGTGGTCAACTCTGGTTTTAATTTTATAGTAGTTTGTAGATGAGGTTGTATGTTTACAATCATTATATCGTACAGAAAAAAATTTGCACAATTTTGACGACAAACCTCTTACCTCTATTCCTGTTAAGCCCATTAGTCCAACATCTACCTCATTTAATACATAACATCATTTTTCTCATCTCTGGTTACTACTTCATTCCTCAACAATATTACTAAATTTTGTTTGTCGAGTGGCAATGATCGAGCCATCACCAATATGTAGAGCTGAGTTTGTTATTGATAAGGTATAAATCATGTTATTCCCAAGAATCTAACAACTAGAATTACAGAAGGGGGGTTGAATGTAATTCTTGGTTTCTTTTAAATTTTAAGAACTTCTCAAAAAATATAAATATATCAGTGTTTGAATATGCAAGAGTGCGGAATGAAAGTACAGATGTATTCAAACACAAAGTAATTAAACACAAGGATTAAAAACTTTCTGGTGGATTGAACTTACCCACCAGAGATATATATTGATGAGAACTTTGTGATGCAAGATTGCACACAGCTGCTTACAAGTATGACATACTTAGAACATAGAAATTCTTAACAGATACAACTTTTTCTATTTCTCAATTCTTGCTTACTTAATTTCCAGCTTGCTACTCTTGGTTTATATATCACCAAGTTACATGATAAAAGACAAACTAATAAGACAAAAGTGTCTTAGTCTAATTATATGCCGCTCCATTTCTCCATCCAACATCTTTGAATATCTTTAAGTTAGCATGAAAGTGGAAATACTTCTTTGTTCTCTAAAACATGTTAATAGGCTACCACATTACATTTGTATACAATCAACCCATGTGACTGTCAAGTCACTATCAACTGCTTTTTAAATTTGATCATCCATTGAAACTCTGTTTGATCATCCGTTGAGACTTTGTTGGATCATCCGTTGAGACTCTAGTTAATCATCGTTGAAACCTTGTGGAACATTCGTTGAGAGTATCTTCATAGCAGTTAAATCTATTTCTCTTATGCAAGATTACAAGGTATCTAATATCTATAATTAGTCAACCTATTTTGAATATCTATCTAGTAGTCAATATGACTTAGAATATCCTACAACTTCTAGTTCTCTAAGGCATTACAATATGCAGGAATGTGCTACCAAAACTTATTTAAACACAAGCTACTCTTTCAACATATGACAGAGTATATTATCTGTTGAAAGCTACAATTACACTTAATCAAATCTACTAAGGTGTTTTTGTAGCATATCATCAAGTCTACAACATATTCCTAACAATCTCCCCCAATTTATGTCTACTAGAATTGTAGGCATAAATTTAGAGGGACTTGATGATAACAAACCAACTTTTTACATAGAGATTATTCAACAATAGATAAAATTGATAAGTGCTACAATTTATTAAAAATTGTACATATAAGGTCCCGTAAGAGGGCTATATTAATCTAGAAGGGGGGTTGAATAGCTTAATTACAAATTTAAAAATTATTATGGCATTTTAAAATAATTTTCCCTTTTTAAAACTTTACCGAGTAGTTATGCAGTTTATGTGTGCGGAAAATAAAGTGCAAGGAAAGAAAATACCCTACGGCGATTTTATCTTGGTTCACGATGGCGCAACCTCTAATAGATTCGCTCACCCCTACATCCAGTCCCCGAGCTCCTCTCTCGGACTCGGGATTTTCCCTTATAATAAATTTGCTCCTTTAGTAGGCGGAGAAGCCTTACACCCTTACAAATATTTGTCTTGGTGCATAACACAAGGGTTACCACCTCAAAATAAATGTAATACCTACACAACTTATCTTAGATAATAAGTCCTCGCTATTTCTTCAAAGTTGATTAGATACCTTGGGTAGACTTGGCTTCCTTAGCTTTTATCGGTCTTGGATCTTAGTGATCCGGTTTTGGGTCTTTCCTCTTCTTCACGGTATAAATACTATTAACTCCCCGTTAGTACGTATAGGACTTGGATCTTAGTATGTTGCGGTACTATGCGACAAGATAATTTAATATTCAAAGGAGAATATTAAATATCAATTATGTATACTTGAATTGAGATATAAGATAATATGTCAAGTATACTTTCGATTACTCCGTTTTTATAAGAGATATGTTTATTGGATTAATATAAAGAGTCATTTATATATATAAGCAATATAACTTATGACTTCTTTAGTATTCTTCTTCTTTCGATTATGTATTTATAAATCGAAGAATACTTTAGTTACAATTTCGGAATTGTAACTTATCCTTTTTAGGCTCGTAGGCTTAAGGATTTTAGTATACTTATATTTTGACAACTATAGAGCCAAAGTATACTTTAACTTCGTGCACAATTTATAGGTTCTATATAAGCCAAGATTGAGATAAAAGAAGTGTAAGTAATTGGCTTTGGATTTGTGCTTTTAAAGTTTATACGGATGATTACGAAGTTTACTATTTATCAATTTATAATCCCAGGGAACACTAAATATATTAGTGAGGATTATACAATAATTTTCATAATAATACTATATACACGAACTATGCGTTGGCCAAGATCGATATAAATAAAGTGCAAGTAATTGACCAACTCATGTGATTTAATCCGTCTTTGATATTTGACAAAATTATAAAGTTTACTATTTATCGAATTATAATCCTACGGAACACTAAAAATATTAGTGAGAATTATATGCACCTTTCGTAATTATTTCTCTATTCACGAAATAGGTCGGCCAAGATCGAGATAAATAAAGTGCAAGTAATTGGCCAACTCGCAAGGTTTGTCAAATATGAAATCTCACTCGTGAGGAGTTATAGAGATTTATGAAATCTCACTCGTGAGGAGTTATAGAGATGTAAGTACTTGTAATTTATATTCTAATCACCAGAATACATCAATATTTGTGCGTAACAATAGGAATATGAACAATGAATTTAAATGAAAAGGAGAATTCAAGAATCGAAATTAAATATGAACAAGAGAATCAAAAGAGTGCAAGCGTGATAAGAATCTAAAGAAATATCACTATTATGAAAATAGAATAGGGGAAAAACTTGCCTTCTGCGCGACTCACTGTAATTATGTCACCTTCGTCTATCACCGACTCAACCTGCCTTGCTGGCTTAGCTTCTGTTAGAGAAATAGACTGGTTTAGTTATTTTATACTTCAATTGCGTCTTGAACCGACTTCACATCGTTCTTATTGTCTACCCATGCGCTTATGACTGACTCGTATATTATATATTAGCAAGTAAGACTCGATTAACCACATAATACACATAAGCAAATAATTATTTTTATGGTTAAAAATAATTTTTAGAATCGAAATCGACTCGCTGATCGCTCAACTGATCAATATCTGGCTCGTTTCCTATTTTTTGGAAATTTTCGGACTTGTCTCGGCATGCAACTCGACTGATAATCAAATAAATAACAAAGTCAACTAATTTCTAGAAGAAATTAGGTCTTAATATTATTTTTAATGAAAAGAATTCATTCTTCTGAGTCAAAGGGCTTTCGTTTCGCTCGAATCGGACTAACGCCCTAATTAATATCAATTAAATACGGATAATTTAATTTAATATTCAACATAAATAATTATTACTAATTTTTAAACCCTAAAATAATTTTTTTTAATTATTATTTAAGAAAAATCAGAATTAAAAATGATTTTTCTATAAATTTTGGAATTAAAATGAATTTATTGAAAATCATTTGATTAATTATCAAAATAATTAATCATTAATAAATAATTAATAATTAATAAATAATTAATAAATAATTGAGAAAATAATTAAATCTGATTTTTAGAAAATATTTCAGAATTATTTAAAATATAAATCAATTAATTAAATAATTAATTAACTAATTTATAAAATAAATAAAACTGATTTTTATAATTAATAAAAATAAAAATAAAATTAATTCCAGAAATACTTGTCAGAAAATGAATTCTGACAATAATGGATCAAAGGCGGGTTGACTCTGGGTAAGAAACCGGGTTGCAAAGAACAATCCGGGTTGGGGTGAACACACCGGAAAATTCCCAGATTCTGATGGGTTCCCTGAACTCCGGCAACCTCGATTCAGGCGAAAATCAGTACCGTTTGTACTGATTTTTACAGGGTTTTAACTCAAAACAACTTCCCCAATCTGATTCAGGCCAAAAC
This sequence comes from Apium graveolens, assembly GCF_009905375.1. NCBI lineage: Eukaryota > Viridiplantae > Streptophyta > Magnoliopsida > Apiales > Apiaceae > Apium > Apium graveolens. The sequence continues at coordinate 273,534,409 of NC_133650.1, read as the reverse complement.
AAACCACAAACATCACGGAATCACCATCTCCGGCCACAATCGTCATGAACTCCGGCCAAAATACGAAATCACAGAATCATACATAAAATCAAACGTTCTATAGTGCAAACTGAAGCCAAGAACATATACAATCGAAGCCCTAACATCTTAATAACCAAATACTCACAAAAATTACAGAGTTGTGATTTGAAAATCGAACATAAACCCTAATAATCGTGAATCACTATCCAGACATCGTTCATTCAATTAAATACCATGAATCGACTGTAAATCATCTAACAAAGCTATATCAATCATCAAAACATCATAATAACCCTAGAATCAAAAAGTCCTAATTCGAGTATAAACCCTAGAAATCGAAAATCAAAAACTACGATTCAAAACATGAAATTGATACTAGAAATGGAAAGAACAGATCAAGACCTTCAATTTCAGTACTTGAATCACACGATTTGATGAAGAAATCAACTGGAAATCCTTAATTAATTCTTCGACTCGACTTGGTTCTACTCAACCCGGTTTGCAGAGAATTTTGATTAAATTCTGTTTTTTAATTAATAATTATAGTTAATTAAATAAAAATTAGGCTATTTATAGTAGTAAAATTAATACTCCTAAATAAAATTAAGGCCCTAATTCTACACTTTTTAAAATTAATAAGCCCCTAATTTTATAATTTTGAGTATTAAAATTTAATTTATAAATATTTTATATATGCAATATATATGCCAAAATTTCCCCAAAATTGTGAATAATGCAAAAATACAAAGAAATGGTATAAATAAAAGTCCTATAATTTTATAAAAAAATGTAATTTTTTGTGGGGTTTTTAACACCCAATGGGGCCCGGAAAAGTCATATTTCGTAAAACGAGAAATTTTATAAAATACCTAGATGTTCAGAATAATGCAATGGTAAAAGCCGTTTGATGAAAAATAAGGCCCATTATTTTATTTGAAATACCTGCTTTAAAAATCATGGTTCGGGTCGTAAAACGTTTGAAATAAAAGCTATAAATGAAAAATAAAATACTTGGAAAGTACCTTAAAAATACCTGTACTACACAGAATGCACATAACACATGGCAATTAGGATTTGACAGTTAATTTCACATAAATGACACATTAACACACATAATTTATTATAAATATGATATAATACAGACGTAAATTTCCCAGACGTTGCATCCTTCCCCCCTTAATAGGATTCTGTCCTCAGAATCTTGCTATAAAAACAAATGAGGATATTTCTCTAACATTTCACTCTCAAGTTCCCAGGTTGATTCTTCAACCATAGGGTTTCTCCACAATACTCGCACTAAAGATACAGACTTATTTCTCAACACTTTCTCTCGCCGATCTAAAATTCTTATCGGCTGTTCTATAAAAGAAAAATCAGGTTGGATATCATCGGTTCATACTCTAATACAAGCCTAGAATCAGGATTATATCGCTTAAGCATCGACACGTGAAACATATTGTGAATATGTTGCATATGAGGCGGTAAAGCTAGTTCGTATGCAACTTTTGCCATTTTTTTCAAAATTTCAAATGGTCTGACGTAACGTGGCTTCAATTTACCCTTGTTGCCAAATCTGGTCAATCCTTTCCATGACGATATTTTGAGTAACACGTGCTCTCCTTCCTGGTAGTCCATATCCTTCCTTGCTTGATCTGCATATTTGCGTTGCCTGTTTTGTTCTGCATCCAATCGTTTTCGAATAAGTTCTATCTTTTCTTTGGTCTGTTGGATTAATTCTGGACCCAAAACCTTGCGTTTTCCAACTTCATCCCAATATACTGGTGATCTGCATTTTCTTCCGTATAACGCTTCGTACGGTGGCATTCCAATGCTTGCGTGATAGCTGTTGTTGTAAGAAAATTCAACCAAAGGTAAATGCTCATCCCAACTGCCTTCGAAATCAATCGCATAAACTCGTAGCATGTCTTCAATTGTTTGGATAGTTCTTTAACTTTGCCCATCGGTTTGCGGATGATAAGCGGTACTCATGTTTAATTTAGTCCCAAGGCATTCTTGAAATTGTCTCCAAAATCTTGAATTGAATCAGGGATCTTGATCAGACACAATATTGGAACTCCATGTCGTATCAAAATTTCCTTGAGATACAAGTGCACTAGCTTGTCGAGTGAAAATATTTTGTTAATCGGTAGAAAATGTGCCGACTTTGTTAGTCTGTCAATGATTACCCATATCGCTTCATGATTTGCTTTAGTCCTTGGAAGTCCTACCACAAAATCCATCTCTAGATGTTCCAATTTCCATTATAGAATATCCAATAGTTGCAGTAATCCGCTCGGACGTTGATGTTCCGCTTTAACTCGCTGGTATGTGTAGCATTTACTTACCCATTCTGCTATTTCCTTCTTCATATTCGGCCACCAAATTTTTCCTTCAGATCACGATACATTTTTGTACTTCCTGGATGAATGGAATATTTCGAACTGTGCTCATCTTGCAATATTTCTTCTTTCAGTTCTGCCACGTTAGGGATCCAGATTCTTGATACAAAGCGTAGGATTCCTTTGTTATCCTTCTGAGTTGTAATTTCTTCTCCCGTTAAGTCATCATCTTGACTCATCACTTCTTCTTGACAGCGGCGAATCTTCTCTAATAACTCCGGTTGAAAAGTCATAGCATAGATAACTTTTGTAGATTCATTGGGAACACGAATTTCGATTTCCAATTTGTCAAATTCCTCGGCTAATTCTTCACATGAAGTTAACAAATTCAATCTTTCTTTCTGGCTTAGCGCATCTGCTACAACATTTGCTTTCCCTGGATGATAACTGATCGTAATATCGTAATCTTTAATTAATTTTAGCCATCAGCATTGTCTCATGTTCAATTCCTTCTGCGTAAAGATATACTTCAGACTTTTATGATCCTTGTAGATTTCACATTTCTCACTGTAGAGATAATGTCTCCAAAGTTTCAATGCAAATACGATCGCTGCTAATTCCAGGTTATGCGTAGGATATTTCTGTTCATGAGGTTTTAGCTGTCTCGAAGCATATGCAATGACATTACCGTGCTGCATCAGTACACATCCTAATCCGTGGTATGAAGCATCGCTGTAAATGACAAAATTTCCATGCTCGTCTGGCAATACGAGTACCGGTGCGGTTACTAACCGATTCTTCAGCTCTTGGAAACTTTCTTCACATTTGTCATCCCATACGAACTGTTCACTTTTCCGAGTTAACTTGGTCAACGGCGTTGCTATTTTCGCAAAATCTTTGACAAATCTTCTATAGTATCCTGCCAATCCTAAGAAACTTCAAACATCTGTTAGTGTCTTTGGCCTTTCCCAACTCAACAAAGCTTCAATCTTCGCTGGATCGACTTGAATGCCTTCTCTACTGATGATGTGCCCTAGAAATTGTACTTCCTTCAACCAGAATTCACATTTTGAGAATTTCGCGTACAGTTGCTCTTTCCTTAGAATTTTCAAAGCAATCCTCAAGTGCTCAGCATGCTCTTCTTCTATGTTTGAGTAAATCAAGATGTCATCAATAAATACAATCACGAATTTATCCAAGTATTTCTTGAATACCCTATTCATCAGATCCATGAATGCTGCTGGCGCGTTGGTCAAACTGAATGCCATTACAAGAAACTCATTGTTAGTCCCTAACAATGCAATATGAATTACAGAAGGGGGGTTGAATGGAATTCTTGAACCTTCTTCAAGAATTTATAAAATGTTCTATCTTAATAATTTGCAAAGTGCGGAATAAGAAGTTAGTAAAATCAAAATACAAGTAATTAAAAACACAAGTCTTTAAAAACTTTCTGGTGGATTTGAATGTATCCACCAGAGATATATATTATATCAAGAGAACTCTATGTAGCAAGATTAGCTCACAACTGCTTACACATATGAACAACTAAGTTTACAGAGAAATGCTAAGGATGCAGCTTACAATTGTTTCTCTGAGATAATGTTTTTAGTCTTGTTCTTGTTGTTCTATTTGCTACTTCTTGGTTTATATATCACTAAGATTACAAAGTAATAAGACAAGATAATAAAATAAAACCTATCAAACCTAATACTATGTTGTTTCATTACTCTATTCCAGCATCTTTGAATATCTTCATAATAGCATGGAAATGGCAATGCTTCTTTGTTCTCTAAAACCCAGTTGAATAGGCTTCCACATTCCTTTTGCATACACTCGACGCATGTGATTGTGTTGTCACTGTCAACAGATGTTTGAATTGATTATCCGTCAGGTACATGATCATCCGTCGGGTTGCCTTGTTGATCATCCGTCGAGTGGCATTGTTGTTTATCCGTCGGGTAGCTATCTGGCACTTGACTTCATTTCATTTATGCAGAATTACAAGACATCATCTATGTACAATTAATCAACCTATTCTATATATCTAATTAAAGTCAACATGACTTGAGTGCTACTACAGAATCTAAACAAGGTGTATGCAGAAAAGTGCTACAGACTCATTATTACACAAGCTACTCACTCAATGGATAATAAATCATCATCCGTCGGGACTATATTCAGTCATCCTTCGGGACTATATTCCTTATCCGTCGAGTGCTACATTTTGCACTAAGTAAAATCTACTAAGGTATTTTGGTAATGAAATCATCAAGTTCATAACATATTAACAACAATCTCCCCCAATTTATGTCTACTGGAATTGTAGCCATAAATTAAGAGAAACTTGATGATAACAAAACACCCTAAATATACAACTTTAAAAGTAAGTAGATAAAACTGTAAAGTGCTTCAAATAACAAAATGCACAAAGATTAGCTCACATTCATTTTCAAGGTGTTCCTCTAGCCTGAGCAGATTAATCTAATTCCTTGAAGGTCTGGATCTCTTTCCAAGCTTTCTGTTGTTTTCTTCTATCTAATTTTGGAGCTGTATGTGGAATTCCAGTTCATCAGATTCTGAGAGATTTAGCTTTTCTTGCATTTCTAAAAGAGTCTCATTGCTAGAGATGCTCAATTGGTCTTCTAATCTGAAAAATCTTCAACTCCTTTGTCATCCATGAACTCCATCAGCCAGTAGGGCCTTAGATGCACTCTACACCCTGTGTAAGGAATAGTTAGAGTCTTTGGGAGTGTATCTTTAGCTCTAATACTCCTCAGTTCTTCAATCTTCTTTAGAACAAGTCTCCTTGCAGTTACATTGAATCCAAAGTTCTTCTTGAATGATGAATAAACCTTTATTAGCACAGATTGGCTTTCTTGAAGGATCCTATGAAGTGGCCATTGAATCTCCTTTCCTCCCTTGTGCTTGAAAACTAACCTTTCAGGTAGATTCCTGTAGGCATCAATCCCTCTAACTTCTTCCAGTTCATCTAGATAGAGGTTTAGATCATAGAATTCCTTGATGTCACATAAGTACATGTAATCTCCCTTGTTGACTTTGGATTGAGCTTTGGTTAGAGATTTGGATTTGAGAGGTGACAGCTTCACTTTCTTGACTACTCTTGACTTTGTTCTCTTTGGCTTGTTAAGGATTGGCAAATTGAAGTCAGGAATTGGTAGACTTTCCCAGTCTATTGGTTCATCCTTAGGCACAATAGGTTCACCATGAATGTTCCTGTAAGGATCTACCACCTTAATGTTTTCAAATACCACTGAGGGTTTTGATACTTGAGTTGTAGTTGAAATGGATTCCTTGGAAAACTGATCCTCCAATTCCTTACCAACAAAGTTCAATTTCCTTTTGGTTCTTTTGGCCAATTCCTTGTATTTGTGAGATTTCTTCTGTTGTGGTTCAACTTGCTTCTTTGGATCTTGAGATTCAGTGATTTCAGATGGCTGAGCAGGAATTTGTTGTGTTGGTTTCACAGCTTGTAGCTTGGCCAAGATAGCAGCTTTCTCTTTCTTTTGTTTAACCTTTTTAGCATCTAGAGCAGCTTACTTCTTTTCTTGCTTCAATTTTGCCTTTTCTTCTTTCTTTTCTTCAGCAAATTGAGGATGTCCAGCCACCACACAAATTTCTTTTCCATTCCTGAAAACTTTAACAATTCTCCTTTTCAAGGCTGAATTAGCTAGATCCTTGTAGAAGGCAATGGATCTTGACAACAGTTTCAACATTATCAGGCTTTGGTGTCTCATACACTGTATCCAAAGGGTTCTTTAGTGATGATTTTGGATAGTTCACCCTTGGCTTCAAAAGTACTTCAGCCTTTGGAGATTTGATGCAGGATGGCTGTCCTCTTTCCAAATAGTTCATGCTCATTTCATTCACAGAGATTTGCCTGACTTGAGAGTGATGAATGGCTGACTTTTTTGGCTTCTTTGCTAGCCTAAACTTCTTTTGAATATCCTCATCAATTTTCTCCCAGTTGATTGGATTCAACTGCTCCTTTTCAGCTGCTTTTAAAGTAGTTGATGCTTCCTTTATCAGATCAATACTGTCCTTAGCTGGTGGCTTTGAGATAGTAATTGTAGGCACAATTACTTTGCTAACTTGAATGTTGAGCACTTTTTGCTCCCCCTCACTCCTAGAACTCTCTTATCTCATCAAGCTGAGTAGTGGAGGAGGTTTGTGCAACCACCAGTTTCTAAAGCAAGTCTGTTTGCTGAGCTTGGTGTAGATAAATAGCTGTAAGAGATGCTTCCATTGTTGTCATTCTTGTATCCAAGGCATCTATCTTTGTGGCAAGATCAGAATTTTTCCTGAGTTGTCTCTTAATGTCAAGCATTGTAGCTTTTGGAAGTTTAGAGTCCATCTTGTCAGAAATGGCCTTTTTCATCTCATCAATATCACCTTTGATAGTGTTGACATCTTGAGCATGTTGAAAACCTTGGATTTATTGTAGTTGCAGAGAAGCAAGATTTGCTTGAAGGAGCTTTTTGGTGCTGCCATTTGTGGTGGTTTGAAGAGCAGAATTTGTCTGATTTATGAGTTGAATCAGGGTTGTCTTGAAGTAGTGTTCATCACATTGCTTTGAAAATGCCCAAGATGGCATGCCTGATCTTGAACTAGAGCCTACTTCTCCCCTATGTCCAATGGCTCTTCTTCACTATCTCCACCTTCACCTCCAAAGAATTCTTCTGAACCACCAGTCTCATAATCAACATCACCACCTGTAGAAGGCAAAGCTGTGATGGCATCCTTAGCTCTTTGCATGGACTGTATGGTGTGCACCAAGTTTAGCATCCTTTCTGTATTATCATTGCCCTGTCCAGCTAGAAGTTGGTAGGCTGGAACAGGGTGAGTAAATGTCTCAGCATCTAAGGAGGTGGAATCTATAACAACTTGAGTTTGCTGAGATAGTCCCTCCCTGTCTGCATCCTGGACATTCATTAACTCACTTACAATAACATCCACCCTTATATCTTCAGTACCTGCTTTTCTCTCATTTTCTCTCTTTTCTTACATCAAGGTCTCACCTTGGCTCACCACCCTCACACCCTCACCTTCACCATCTAAGGTGAGACTCCTCACACTCTCTTTTGCCAATCCTAAAAAACTGGATTGCATATTTTCACTCTTATCCTCTCCTTTTTCCTTGGGAGCAACCCAGAGTCTCACTCAGTTCACTCCCTTCCCTCAATCCTAGGAGTGATTGTAGTACTACTAAGTCTTCTGCACTTGAGATAATTGATGAAATTTGAAGCTGTGCAGAGACACTCGACAGATAAAGGATATCCGTCGGGTTAGAAGTTTGACTATCCGACGGATAACTGCTGCTAATCTTATCCGTCGGGATACAATCACTACTCGATGGATGAGCAGTATCCATTGAGTGAGTAGAAATGAATGTGTTTGGAGTGGAAACAATTGTGGACTCTGTGCAGATTGATGAGAATTTTGGCACAGATCTCTCAACAGTTCCTGAAAGAATTGGCAAGTGAGCCAAAAAATAATCCAAAAGATGATGCTCACTTGCACTAGATTTTGGCTTCCCTAACAGAGTTAAAGAAGGGGAATCAAGAGTTGATGTGTCGATCATATCCACATCCATAGAGTTTGTGGGAGAATTTGGTGTTTGAGGTGCTTCTATAACTAAAGATTTTGGCTGTGACTCCATATTTATTAGAGCCATATCAAACTGACTTTGAAAAGGTACAGTGATCGTGTCTTCAGCACCAGTTTGCACAGTGTGTGAACCCTGTGCATCCCCAAGGGTTTTTGGTTTCTTCTTTCTAGTATAGGTTTGGGGTGAGCTTGTGTCCCTTACCCTTTTGGCCTGTGCTCTTGGCTGAGAGTTTTGTTCAATAGTCACATCCTTTTGGGAGGATGCAACTAGGAATGAGCTTATGTCCTTATTAAGCACTGCAGTTTGTTGGGAAACTACAGTCTGGCTAGGCTGGGAAACACTCACCTCTCCAACATTATCCTTAGGGTTTCTTTGATGTTCACCCTGTCCCTCACCTTTCTTACCCACCTTCACACTCCCCTCTTTTGGTTTGGTGGATTTTGCAACTGGCATCTTTTGAGAGATACTAGAGGGGGCTTTCTTTGACTTGGATTTAGAAAATTTTGATGGTTTGGTAGCTTGGGTAGGCAACTGTAGGGTCATTGACACAGTTTCCAGAGCTACACTAGAAGGCAAAGAAATTTGTGAGGCTGGAAGAGTAGGGACAGCTGAACTTACCTCACTTACCTGAGGTGCCTCCATAACAGGAAAATAGAAGAGTGGCACCTCTTTATGATGGTTTGCCCTGTTCAAATCTGCAATAATCCTTCTCTCTTGAACCCAACAATCTAATTTGTTGGTTGGGTTCTCAAGCACAATATCCTCAGAGAGGTGGTTAGTAATCATCATTAAAAATCTAGCATAATAAACATTTGTACCCCTCTTATTTATCTCCCCTAACTTAAACCCCAACTCAATTATGATAAGATCACTAAAGTTGAAAAATTTATCATTAACAAGCATGTTAAGCATAGAGATATTGACAAAATCAAAATTACTGATTTTACCAGAAAAGACCTTGTTAACTACATCACACAGAAAACTCCATTCCTTTCTAAGACCCAACCTCCTAATTTCACTTAATTTAAAAGTAGAGAGTGCATAGTTCATGGAGTTAAGCATGTTAATAATGTTAGTGTCTGTGTGTGGTGAAGTTACAGTATTATCAGGAATCTTGAAACATGCTTTAACAATGTCAATATTAACACAAAATTCCTTACCTTTAATAGTGAAAGTGTTAGTCTTATCAACTGAGTTGTATGTAGCAGTTGTCCACATCTCTTCAACAACCTCACAATAGATTGTGGGTGATTCCAGCATGGTATAGTTAAGTTTGCAATTCTTCATAAATTCCATCATCTTGTGGTAGTCGCCAGACTGTTTAATCCCCTTGTTCACAAGAGCAGTGAAATTGTTCTTCTCATAAATAAATCCAGTTTGAGACATTATCTTGACAACAGGTGCCATTGTTAGAGAGTAAAAACTTGCAGAGAGAGAGTAAGTGCTTTTGAGAAAGAAAGAAATTAGAGCAGATGATTTGAGAATGATAAAAGAAAAGTAATGAAAATAAATTAAGCTTTTATACTATCTCAAAAATAACTGTGAAAAATAATAAAGTAAAATAAAGTAACCAATAAGAATTGCCCAAAGTAGCCGTTTAAAAAATAAACTGTAAAAATTCCATCAATTATCCGTCGTGTTATGCTTACAAACAGTAAGTATACTTAATGGATAATGTTCAGAGAATCAACGGCTAAGAATAAGACAATTCGACGGATGATGATAAATCAGTTATCCGTCGAGTCATAAAATATTCCAGAAAAGTAATTGATTTTATTAACAAATAGTATACCGACGGATGATCAAACTCGATGGATAGTGATCATCCGTCGAGATGAAAATTTTGACTTAGCCAAAATTTCATCCATGACTGAAAAATCAATTAAATTTCTGGCTGCATTACAACTTGCAAACAATCTATAAAGATTCAAGAGTAATTTAGCATACCTAACTCACTTACCAACCTTGAAAAGGTGGATTCATCCAGTGGCTTGGTAAATATATCTGCAAGCTACTTTTCACTTGGAACAAAATGTAGTTCCATAGTACCATTCATTACATGTTCCCTTATGAAGTTGTACTTGATGTCTATGTGCTTTGTCCTTGAATGCTGTACTGGATTTTCAGTGATGGCAATTGCACTTGTGTTATCACAGAAAATGGGAATCCTTTCAACTTGCAAACCGTAGTCTAGCAATTGGTTTTTCATCCACAAAATTTGTGCACAGCAACTGCCAGCAGCAATATATTCAGCTTCAGCTGTAGAACTAGAAACTGAATATTGCTTTTTACTGAACCAGGACACAAGCTTGTTTCCTAGAAATTGACAGGTTCTTGTTGTAATTTTTCTATCAATTCTACAACCTGCATAATCTGCATCTGAATAACCAGTTAGATCAAAACCAGAATCTCTAGGGTACCAAATGCCAAGTTTTGGTGTTCCCTTCAGAAATCTGAAAATTCTCTTAATAGCTACTAAGTGAGATTCTCTAGGATCAGCCTGAAATCTAGCACACAAATATGTAGCAAACATTATATCTGGCCTACTAGATGTTAAGTACAGAAGTGAGCCAACCATGCCCCAATAACTTGAAATATCCACAGAATTTTCAGTAGTGTTTAATTCAAGCTTAGTTGCAGTGGCCATGGGAGTTTTTGCAGATGTGCAATCCATTAGATCAAACTTCTTTAAAAGATCAATAATGTATTTAGTTTGACTAATGAATATTCCATCACTAACTTGCTTAACTTGCAAACCAAGAAAGTAAGTTAGTTCTCCCATCATACTCATTTTATACTTACTTTGCATCAATTTGGAAAACTTTTTGCAAAGTTTTTCATCTGTAGAGCCAAAAATAATGTCATCTACATAAATTTGAACAAGTATACTAGAGCCATTAACATTTCTAAAGAAAAGAGTTTTGTCTACAGTACCTCTAGTAAAGTGATTCTCTAAAAGAAACTTTGACAAAGTGTCAAACCAGGCTCTAGGTGCTTGCTTCAGTCCATAAAGTGCTTTCAAAAGATAGTAAACATATTCTGGAAAATTTGGATCTTCAAAACCAGGAGGCTGACTGACATAGACTTCCTCCTCCAAATCTCCATTCAGAAAGGCACTTTTGACATCCATTTTATAGACTTTGAAATTGGCATGGGCTGCATAGGCTAAAGAGATTCTGATGGCTTCAAGTCTTGCAACAGGAGCAAATGTTTCATCAAAATCTATTCCTTCTTGTTGACAATAGCCCTTAGCAATCAATCTAGCTTTGTTCCTGACTACCATGCCATTTTCAACCATCTTGTTTCTGAATACCCATTTGGTGTCTATTAAATTCTTTCCTTTAGGCTTGGGCACCAGCTTCCATACCTTATTCCTCTCAAATTGGTTTAGCTCCTCCTGCATAGCTAAAATCCAATCAGGATTCAACAAAGCTTCTTCTAGCTTCTTTGGTTCTTCCTTAAAAAGAAAGCTGCTATATAGACATTCTTCTTGAGTTGCTCTCCTTGTTTGAACTTTAGAAGATACATCACCAATGATGAGCTCAAAGGGATGATCCTTTGTCCATTTCCTTTGTTGAGGTAGATTAGCTCTGGATGAAGAGGCCTCATTGTTGTCTTGATGTGTGATTGAGTTTAGATTCTTAGAAACTCCCCCTGAGGTAATGGATCTTTGATTTGAGAAAGGGGAACTTTCTGTAAGTGATCTATTCTGACCTCCAGCTTCTTTTGATGACCTGATGGATGGTGAATTTTGAGTACCGACGAATGAAGCTGGTTGTCTCCCGACGGATAAAGCAGATTGTCTCCCGACGGATGAAGCATTATGCAACTCGAAAGATGTTGAATTTTGTGCTTCATTGGTAGTGGATTTTTCTGCATTATCCTTTGATACTGTTTCTTGATCACTTTCATCATCTCTGTCATCACTAACCATCTCCACATTATCAAATTTGAGGGTCTCATGGTAATCTCCATCTTGCAGTCCTTCAATCTTTTTATCATCAAACACAACATGTATTCATTCCACAACAATGTTGGTTCTTAGATTGTAGACTCTATATGCTTTACCAATAGCATATCCAACAAAAATTCCTTCATCTGCTTTAGCATCAAACTTCCCATTCTGATCAGTTTGATTTCTCAAGATATAACATTTGCAACCAAAGACATGAAGAAAATTTAGAGTTGGCTTCTTGTTCTTGAACAATTGATAGGGAGTCATGCATTATGCTAGATTAACCAGAGAAATATTCTGAGTGTAGCATGCAGTATTTATAGCTTCAGCCCAGAAATATGTTGGTAACTTAGACTCTTCAAGCATTGTCCTTGCAGCTTCAATAAGTGATCTGTTCTTCCTTTCTACTACTCCATTTTGTTATGGAGTTCTTGCTGTTGAAAACTCATTCAAAATCCCATTTTCTTCACAAAATGCTCTCATGACAGAATTCTTGAACTCAGTTCCATTGTCACTCCTGATTCTTCTAACTTTGAAATCAGGATGATTACTGACTTGCCTTATGTGATTGATGATGATTTCACTAGCCTCATCTTTAGACTTTAGGAAATATGTCCAAGAGAACTTTGAGAAATCATCTACAATTACTAGGCAAAATCTTTTCCTTGAGATGGACAAAACATTGACTGGTCCAAACAAATCTATATGTAGCAGTTTCAAAGGTTCTTCAAGTGTTGAATCAAGCTTCTTTCTGAATGATGCTTTGATCTGCTTTCCTTTTTGGCAGGCATCACACAATCCATCCTTAGAAAACTCCACTTGAGGAATACCTCTAACCAGTTCTTTCTTTACAAGTTCATTCATGGTCTTGAAGTTTAAATGAGATAGTTTCTTGTGCCATAAGCAACTTTCATCCTGACTTGCTTTGCTGAGAAGACAAGTAACAGATTCTGCATTTGATGAGTTAAAATTGGCTAGGTACACATTTCCTTTTCTCACTCCAGTGAGAACCACTTTGTTGCTCCTTTTGTTTGTCACAACACATGCTTCATAGTTGATGTTTACTGAATTGCCTTTATCACATAGCTGGCTGATACTCAACAAATTGTGCTTGAGACCATCCACTAAGGCAACCTCCTCATTGATAACATTATCTTTTAAATTCAAGCCATATCCCACAGTATAATCCTTGCTATCATCTCCAAAAGTAATACTTGGGCCAACTCTCTCCTTGAACTCTGTGAGCAGGGTAGAATCACCAGCCATGTGTCTCGAACAGCCACTATCCAAGTACCATAGATTCTTTCTATTTCCCTGCACACATCAAAATCAAATCAAGTTGATTTTGGTACCCAAGTTTCCTTGGGTCCTGCCTTGTTAGCTTTCTTTTTCTGTTTCTTAGGTTTGATCTCATTTGACTTGGGGATATCAAATTCATCCTTAGTCATTTGAGTTGGACCTTTGAAACCATTCATTACAGCAGAATTATCATGCATATTTTGATTAATAGGAAATGGCATGCTACTAGTAAACATGTTATTCCAGTAAGGCATGATAAATGGCATTTGGGGCATACTAAATGCATCATAATAAGGATTAGATGCAAATGGCATATTAGCAAACTGTGCATTCATATTCTGTGTAGATATAGCATTCATAGGCATAGAAGGCATGGTATTTATGTTGGGAAAATGATGTGGCACAGATATGGAAGTATGCATGACAGTTTTGCAATTAACAGACAAATGATTTATACTACCACACTTGACACAGATTTTTCTAGGAGCATATTTATCAGGTGTGTAGTTGTTATGTTTGTTAATTCCTACTTTACCATTTCTGTTATTTTTCTTTTTAGCCTCTATTTTAATCTCAATCTTTTCCAGTCTGTCACTCAATTGCTTGACAGTCATATGACCAACATTAGCCTTTTTCTCCTTCTTCACTTGACTGGATTCTTCTGGAACAAAATTCTTGGAAACTGATCCATATTTTGCATTTAACTTGGCAAGTTTGGCTTTACTCACAGGTTTGCTCACAGTCGGCGGATGAGGATTTTTATCACTCGACGGATAACCCTTTTTACCTTAGCTGCTCCAAAGTTCTTCTTGAACTTGAGCTTGGAAAATCTTCTGGAAAGAAATGCTAGATGTTCATCAATATCTTCCATGTCATCTTGGCTCAAAGAATCTTCATTTTCTGCTACCAGCCCCTTGCCCTTGTTTTCACAGACCTTTGAAGTTGATTCAACAGCTTCCATCTTCATCTCCTTCTCTTTCTCTAACTCATCAACTAGTGCAATGGATCCTCTTTTCTTCTTTCCTCTCTCCAGCCTCTCTTCTTGCTCTATTTCAAGCTCATAAGTTTTCAGGATGCCATACAGTCTCTCTAAAGTAAACTCCTTATAATCTTGAGAGTTTCTCAATGAGACTGTCATAGGTTTCCATTCCTTTGGAAGAGATCTAAGGAACTTAAGATTGGAGTCTTCTGTCTGATAGACCCTTCCATGCAACTTCAGAGCATTTAGTAGTTTTTGAAATCTACTAAAAATGTCAGTGAGAGACTCACTATCTTCACTATGAAAGTGCTTATATTGCTGAATTAACAACTGCATCTTATTTTCCCTGACTTGTTTAGTGCCATCACAGATAATTTGTATTGTATCCCAAACTTCCTTGGCAGTTTTGCACTTGATGATGTTGTCAAAAATGTCACCATCAACTCCATTGAACAGAATATTCATGGCCTTCTTATCCTTCCTGACTTGTTCAATATCAGGATCTGACCATTCATGCCTTGGCTTGGGAACTGATGGCTCATTTCCAGTTGCGGCTCTCATTGGTACATGAGGGCCTCTCTCTATGCAATCTACATAAGCCTCATCTTGAGAAAGTAATTGAAGATGCATTTTTACCTTCCAGTGATGGTAATTATCTTTGCCCAGAAGAGGAATCTTGACTCTTACATCCTTCTTGTTCATCTTGCTATTTGTTGTGATCTTTAAACTCTTTGTTCTTCAAGAGCTTGCTCTGATACCAATTGTTAGTCCCTAACAATGCAACAAGAATTACAGAAGGGGGGTTGAATAGAATTCTTGAACCTTTTTCAAGAATTTATAAAATGTTCTATCTTAATAATATATAAGTGTTTGATTTGCAAAGTGCGGAATAAGAAGTTAGTAAAATCAAAACACAAGTAATTTAAAACACAAGTCTTCAAAAACTTTCTGGTGGATTTGAATGTATCCACCAGAGATATATATTATATCAAGAGAACTCTGTGTAGCAAGATTAGCTCACAGCTGCTTACAAATATGTACAACTAAGTTTCCAGAGAAATGCTAAGGATCCAGCTTATAATTATTTCTCTGAGATAATGTTCTTAGTCTTGTTCTTGTTATTCTATTTGCTACTTCTTGGTTTATATATCACCAAGATTACAAAGTAATAAGACAAGATAATAAAACAAAACCTATCGAGTCTAATACTATACTGCTTCATTACTCTATTCCAGCATCTTTGAATATCTTCATAATAGCATGGAAATGGCAATGCTTCTTTGTTTTCTAAAACCCAGTTGAATTGGCTTCCATATTCCTTTTGCATACACTCGACGCATGTGACTGTGTTGTCACTGTCAACAGATGTTTGAATTGATTATCCGTCGGGTACATGATCATCTGTTGGGTTGCCTTGTTGATCATCCGTCGAGTGGCATTGTTGTTTATCCGTCGGTAGCTATCTGGCACTTGACTTCATTTCATTTATGTAGAATTACAAGACATCATCTATGTACAATTAATCAACCTATTCTGCAGATCTAATTAAAGTCAACATGACTTGAGTGCTACTATAGAATCTAAACAAGGTGTATGCAGAAATATGTTGCAGACTCATTATTACACAAGCTACTCACTCGATGGATAATAAATCATCATCCGTCGGGACTATATTGAGTCATCCGTCGGGACTATATTCATTATCCGTCGAGTGCTACATTTTTCACTAAGTAAAATCTACTAAGGTATTTTGTTAATGAAATCATCAAGTTCACAACATATCCACAACACTCATAATGTCCATATCTAGTACGGAATGCAGTCTTGGGAATATCTTCATCTTTAATCTTTAATTGATGATAGCCCGATCGCAAATCTATCTTCAAAAACCATGTGGCTCCCTTTAGCTGATCGAACAAATCGTCGATTCTCGGTAAAAGATACTTATTCTTGATAGTGAGCTTATTCAATTTCCGATAGTCAATGCATAGTCGCATGCTAGTATCTTTCTTCTTCACGAACAATACCGGTGCACCCCACGGAGATACACTAGGTCTTATGATGCATCGGCCTAGAAGATCTTGCAGTTGCGTTGACAATTCCTTCATCTCGACTGGAGTCATTCGATATGGAGCTTTCGAAACTGGTTCTGTACCTGGCGCTAAATTAATCGTAAATTCAATTTCTTGATCTAGCGGTAACCTTGGAAGCTCGTCTGGAAAGATGTCCGAAAATTCACATACAACTGGAATATCTTCTATTTTGGGACTTCCTTTCTCAGTATCTAACACGTAAGCTATGTACATCTCACATCCCTATCGAAGCAATCGTTTGGTTTGCATCGCAGTCAGAAATTTCTTTTGCTGTTTTTGCCCTTGAACATTACTGTTGCATTTTCCGCAGTTTGCAATTGGACTTTATTTTTCGCACAATCGATCTAAGCATTATGGAAAACTAACCAATCCATTCCCAAAATTAAGTCAAACTCTCCTAACTTAAAAGGAATCAAGTCTACGGAGAAATGATATCCAGCTATTTCTATCTCGCTCGCAGGACATACTCGATCTACTGGAACTTGGTGGTCATTCGCTAATTTTATAATTAACGTCTCGCCCAACCATTCGATTTTGCAATGTAACTTATCAAGGAATTCTTCAGAAATAAATGAACGGGTATCTCTAAAATCAATTAATACTTTTGAATCTACGAAATTCACCAAAAGCGTACCTGCAATTACACTAGGGCCCTGCACTGCTTCTTTCATTGTCATGTTGAAAGTTTTTGCTCTGGGTTGATTAGGCGGCGGTGGAGGAGGTAATGCCAACACTTTCGGAATACTAGCTGCCATTGCTGGTCCTTTACAATTTCTAGCGATATGCCCTTTTTTCCACACTAAAAGCATGTAATTTATGATGTTTTTCCTCTTGGAGATTCATTAGAATAGTGCCCTTTCTGCTTGCATTTGAAACACGTCACATCCGGTTTGATACATACGCCGGTGTGTTTTCGTCCATAAGTTCTGCAGTACGACACTGGGACTCTGACAATTCCCTGCTGGTTGGGGGCTTGGAAATGATTACCTATTTTCTGGATACCTTGTCCTATCCTTTTGAAATTCAAATTTGTCCGGGCTTGAAATCCCGGCTTCCTGCTGGATTGGTCTTGGAAACTTCCCTATCCTCTATCCTTTTGAGATCTTTCACTTTCCCCTTCAATAATCAAGGGTTTCTGGACCACGTCGGTATACGTCGTTAACTCAAAAACTGTAACTTGCCCATGGATCCACGGTCGTAAACCTTCTTGAAACCTTTGGACTCATTTTTCTTCAGTATCAATTTGTTCTGGAATGAACCTAGCCAATTCAGTAAATTTGACTTCATACTCTATCACGGACATACTTCCCTACTTCAGTTCCAAAAACTTAATCTGAATTTGATTTCTCACATAGCGAGGAAAATGTTTCTCTAAGAACAGCTCTTTAAACCTATCCCATGCAATAACATCTTCACCTTCTAAGGCCTTTTTAGATTCCCACGAATAATTCGCTTCTCCTTTCAACAAATAACTAGCAAATCTAGTCTTCTGGTCTTCGCCTACCTTCACTAACGCAAATGATTTCTCTATATATTTCAACCAAGTGGTAGCCTTAATAGGATCAGTAGAACCCTCAAATTCTGGAGGTTTAGCCGACTGAAACTGTTTGAAAGTAATAATAGGTATAACTGGTGGTATCTGGGGCTCAGGACGAGGTGGCTGTTGTAACATTTGTTGTTGAATCAGCTGCTGCTATTGCTGCATCTGTTGTTGCATCATTACCATCTGTTGTTACATCAGGTGGAACATTTGGTTCATGGTATTATTGGTCTATTCTTCATAATTACTGTTGGAAGTCTTAGTCCTAGTCTTTCTCTTTGGTGCTATTTGCTGATAATAAAACAAGTGATGTTTCTTTAACAGTTTATTAAATAATTAACAGTAGGTAAGAAAACAATTTATCCTGTATTAACAAAATTTAGATAATAGTTTGAAGAAAGAAAACAGTTTGCTTAATATAAAAACAGGAAATGTAAACAGTTAAATGAAATGTTTGTTCTTTTCTCTCTCTTTTTTTCAACAGGATTTTAAAGTACGAAAAGCTGTAAAATAATAAAGTAAAGGTAAAGGCTATAAAACTGCAAAGACTGAAATTTTAAATAAAAGAAATTTGAAAAAGTTCATTTTATATATATGACACCAGCCTCAGGTGTAAGTGCCTGGTACAAAAAGTCTCACTCTGCTGGTCATCACTGCGGCTACAAGTCAAACTAACTACTACCAGTCAAATTGCTACTACAAGTCAAGCTACTACTACACACATACACACTACTCACTATGTCATACTAGGCTGCATCTATATACATCTGTCCCCTGAAGCCAATATCTCAGACCCCCGGTGGAATACGACTCAGCTCATCCCTAAGTATCTGAACCAAAGTCTGCGCCAAACGGAATATCTTGTAGAACTCCGCAAAAGAAGGCGGTCCCTCATGGGTCAAATCATCCAGCTCCCATGTAGCACTCATCAAAACAGACTGTAATCTCTGCCTTATCATGTAATCTGGCGGTAAGGCGGCTAATGGTCCTCGGTCTCTCTGATCAAATAAATACATAATCTCCCTACACTGAACTCTCCAATACTCCACATCATCTCTCATAACCCTATACTCATGGTATGGTACCATATGTGGCTGTGCAACCTAACCCACTGACTCCTGTGACGGAACCCTCGGCATCCCTGCACCCTGATGTGGTAATCCCAACTGTAAATCCACATCATGCTCGCCCATCCCCTCAACTGGGATCATCTGGAATATGTCTGGCTCTGGGGCATGTAATGGTATGGGAGGCAACATTAGTGGTGGTGGAAGCTCCGACTCAATCCCCGGTATAAACTGATGCTCTAACGGAAGTGGAATCATCGGCTCAAAGAACTCCAATGGGTCAAACATCTCTATAGGGTCATGGACTATCACTTGTACTAGAGGTACTGGCTCCTGTGGCAATGGTGGTGGAGGTGGAAGAGGAGGAAACATGAACTCAGATACTGGTGGCACAACTGGTGCGACTGGCCCGATGACTGTCTTCTCAGAAGAAGTCGAATAACCTGACGTCGCCATCTGATAATATACCAAAGAAAGAAGAAAGGTCACTAAATCATTCCTAGAACTAATACCTTCCTATCCTAATCTTATCTAAGTCCCAACACTATTCTTCCTATTTGACTATTCCTATCCTATATGATCTTCCTATCTTATCTTAACCCTAATGTTCTTTTTTCAGGGATCAAACCTACAGCTCTGATACCAAACCTGTAACGCCCTCCAGACCCAGGGTATAACCCTGGGGGTTACTAGCTAACCACCAAACCTATACAATCTGATTAACAAAAATAAAGAAATAAATCTAAACCCCTTTAACACTAACCAGGATCTTTTTAGGTTGAAGTATGAAAACAAGAACCATTAACTACTTTATTACAAAACATATTCAAAATCTTACAACTCTCTTTATTACAACCCATTGTCTAACCAATTTTAAACTAAGTTCATCTTTTATTCAAACACACACACACACTAACTATCTACACTCCACCTGTTCGGGCAACTCAAAGCATTCTTCCTGGATTGGGATCAACACCTTGTGTGGCGCCCTCCAAACCCGGGTCAGAAGTTTTGGGTCCACAACACATACACAATATAAAAACCTGTATAAGAAATATTATTTGCAATGACCCTGCTTTACATAACCACGGATCGCAACAGGTTAAAGTATGAAAACAAGCCACCACTTTAACTTTTATTACAATGTACCAAATCCCAACTAATTCAACTTACAACTGCTAATAAAATTATTCTTATAATCTTAATATCCCACTACTGCAATAAGCTCCTGCTAGCTCGATCCAACATAATCTGGAATCCTAGCTCGCACTTTGGACTGGGGAACTTCACTATCAACCGTATCCTTCTTAACTGTAAAATATATAAAAAAATCGCAAGAATGAGCTAACTAGCTCAGCAAGTCATAATAACAATAACCGAGGTTAAACAATGATCAAACGAGTTGATTCAAAGGAATCAAGTTTCTTGTTAAACAACCAATAGAATTGGATATTCATTTTATGTTTTTAAAACCAAGGTTAGGCTGCTGATCAGTCACGCACTAACCCCGAGCAAAACACACAGCACTGCTCTAACAACTGGATTCAAGGCACACATTGGCCTAACTTGACCATCGATATGGTCTGACCACGAATCTGATCCACATAAAGAAAACTATCCAATTCTAAAATAGTTCAATATGATAAACATAATTCAATAAATCGGATCATAATCAATAGCAATAAAGCATTTGTATAAAAGCATGGTGAAAATTCATGGGTACCAAAAAGGGTATGTCAAAGTATATAAAAGGAGTGGCCTCCAGCTTGTAGGATAATCGGGTATTAGATGAATAATGTTTTTACAAGGTTTTAGTACTTTGATGTCACAAGGTATGGTTGAGTATAAAAGTTTCTGTATGTTTAAACAATTATGTTCCAGTATTTGGTATATGATGGATATATATGTGTGGAGCAGTATCGTGTTTGTGTGGTTTAGTGTCTGGTAAATTAACAAGAAATGGTTCATAAAGAATAAGGCTTACGGCTCAAAGATAAAATGTTGTGGCTCAAGTTCAAGGCTGTATGATTCAAAGTACTTACAATATAAGACAGAGCTATTTTGAATACTTAACAATATTTCACGAGAGAATTTAGAAACATTTGCATTATATCCTGGAAGAGGTTTAGAAGTACTTGCTTTATCATAATTGATTCCAACTTCACTTGTACTCGTCTAACGACTCTATTCAACAACCACTCGTCTGCTTCTTCTATGCCTCGCTGCTATCCTCTGATCACTTGTTGTATTTTCTACATGCCAATTCTATTTTTTGTTCACCTGCTTTCCTTTCCTACGCCTTTCTTACTCTGCTAGGCATCATAGGCATCTATCAATATTTATCTCACATTGTTCTAATCGTCACATGGATATCATAAGGTTTCAACTACCCTTCGTTTCACCCAAATCCGATTAACGGATTGAAAGTTACGCTATAAACCAGTAAATATCGAACATATAGACCGACAGTCAACCAACAAGTCACATATAGCACATAACACGTCAAATAATCAATGACATATCATTTATAAAGGAGTCTCGGTTTATAAACAGACTTTCGGGTATTCAAAATGATTTTTAAAATATTTTTCGGAATTAAAACGGGTCGTTGTATCAATTTTAAAGTAATAAACATGGTTCGGCTGGCCAATTCTGGCTTCAAAACAATTTTATAATAATTATCGAGCCTTGAAAACAATTTAAAATAATATTTTAAAGCTCGAAACTATTTTCAAAATTTTTAAATCAATTAAAATTATTAAATCCAATTAAATAATCAATTAAAATTAATTAATAACTAATTAAACTAATTAATCAATTAATATTTAAATTAATTGATCCATTAATCAATAAATTATTAATTAAAACTAATTAATTAAATAATTTAGATTTATTTTTGAATTAAAAACAAATTTTGGAATTAAAATAATCATTTTCGGAATTTTTAAAATAGTTAAAACTATTTTTAAAATCATTTTATAAAAAGAAATCCTATTTTTGAAAAGTTGATAAACGGAAATCTGATTTTTGAAAATAATTAATACAGAAGTATAATTTTTGTAAATTTATAAAACTGAGGTATGAAGTCTGAATATTAGGGAAAACTACATGGGCCAAACTGAAGTTTGCCACCCCTGTGTCTTCTCCGATGAACTCACGCCGGCCGGACTCCATGGCTGCCGCCATGGAGCTTTTCCGGCGGCCGGAAACGTTCCAGAAACAAGCCAGAAATTGCAGGGTTCAAGAACACGGTATCAGGAACTCAAATATCACAATCAATTCAAGACAACATCCGTACATCAGCCGGAAAATTAATCAGAAAAACCCGCCTCCGCCTGGGTTCGTTTTTCCGGCGAGGTTCGAACTACGCAATCCAGAGATCGTCAGTTAACAAGTTACACATGAATCAATTTATTTTTCCACGATCTACTCGATGATGTAATCAATTTCAGCTTTCAATCCCAAACAAAGAAACGCCTAAATCTAATTAAGAACATTCAAGCTACTAAAAACCCTAGTTCATCAATTCGAGAATCAAACACAAAATTAAACACGTTATTGAACTCCAAATCGGTCATATAATATACCAAAATCATCAGGATGAAAAGCTCTACAACTTGCAATCATCAAATCAGCCAACCAATCACCCGAACAAAAATTCCTATTTTAAATCATTAGTAATTCGAATTAAAAACAGTTTGTAGGGAATTACCACTTGATTCTGCAGTGGTTTTGATGGAAGATTCTGAAAGTACATATCAACAGCTTCGTTTTGAGTATAAGCACGCCAAAATCCGATATTGATAACGCCTCCGAATTTGTGTTTGATTACGAAGAACAATTTATAATTATAGTATTTTCTCTGTAAAACTCTGTAAATACTGTTTGCAAATGATTTTTGGTACGAAATAAAATACGGTAGAGGCTATTTATAATTACGGAAAATTAGTATCCCGTTGGATCATTCCAGATATAATACGGTACGTTTATTTGTAAAAACTGATCGAAACGGTACTGGTTTTCGGGATAATTATCCAAATCAATACAATTTGTACTGCGGTCTTGGTCTCAGCGCCTGGTTACACGTATTACGAGGTGATAATTGTGATAGTTGAATAAAAAGCTCTCGTTTATCGAAAATACGAGTTTTATTGATTTACCGAAACGAATATTGTATCGAAAATATTACGCCGGGACCCGCGCAGGACAAACCGTACGCCGGATCGAAAAAGTCGAAACACGGAAAATGCTCGGAATATTGCAATTAGGTTAGGAAGGAGTTCTCGGAAGAGTTTCGGGTTCTAAAAATGTAACAACAGATGACGTCGGTTGCTTCCCGTTTTTATAAAATAGGTTTTAAATACCCGGAAAAAGATTTTATAAAATTCATATGATTCCTATAAATTCATAAATCAACATAAAAATAATTAGGAAGATATGAAAATTATCTATATTTTATTTTGGACATATAAAAATTAAAATACTCAATTAATAATATTTTTAAACATCCAAACACATTTAACACTTAACAAATAATTCACAAAATAGATATTGAACACATATAATAATTATTTAATAGCAAAAATAATTACACGATATATCCCGGATATTACATCCTTCCCCTCTTAAAAGGATTCTGTCCTCAAAATCTCCTAAGAAAACAAATAAGGGTACTTTTCTCTCATATCTTTTTCTAACTCTCAGGTTGACTCTTCAACCTTTGGGTTTTTCCACAATGCTCTTACTAACTTTACCACTTTATTTTTCAATACTTTCTCTCTTTCTTCTAGAATCTCTATCGGACTCTCTACATATGGCAAATCTGTCTGAAGCTCTATTGGCTCCTATTCTATTACATGCTTGGAGTCTGGATTATACATCCCAATCATCGATACGTGAAAAACATGGTGAATGTGCTCCATGTGAAGAGGTAACGCCAACTCGTAAGCTATTTTGCCAACGTTCTTTAAAATTTCAAAAGGTCCGACATATCTTGGGCTCGGTTTTCCTTTCGTTCCAAACCTCGTTAATCACTTCCACGGTAATACTCTTAGTAATACCAAATTCCCTTCTTCGAATTCCATATCTTTCCTTGATTAATCTGCATATTTCCTTTGACGATCTTGTGCTGCTATCAATCTTTTGTGGATAAATTTAACAACTTCCTTTGAAATTAATAGCACAAACACGTAACATGTCTTCGATTGTCTGGATCGTTCTTTCACTCTAGCCGTACGTCTGTAGATGGTAAGCCGTACTCATATTCAGTTCCATTTCTAAAAATTCTTGAAAACTCTTCCAAAATCTTGAATTAAATCTTGGATCTCGATCGGATACGATGGACACAGGAATTCCATGACGAACTATGATTTCTTTTAAGTACATATGAACTGACTTGTCCAGTGAAAATCTTCCATTTATAGATAGAAAATGAGCTGACTTGGTAAGTCTATCCACTATAACCCAAATGGCATCATGATTAGCTTTTGTGCTTGGTAACCCAACTTTGAAATCCATGGCGATATGCTCCCACTTCCACTCTGGAACCTCCAATGGTTGTAGCAATCCACTTGGTCTCTGATGCTCTACTTTAACTCTTTGACATATAATACATCTGCTAATCCATTCCGCAATTTCCCTTTTCATATCTGGCCACCAATAATTTTCCTTTAAATTTCTATACATCTTGGTACTCTCTGAATGGATTGAATACCTTGAATTATGAGCTTTCTGTAAAATTTCATTCTTCAACTCCGTCACTGGTGGAATCCAAATTCTTGAAGAAAACCTAAGAATACCTTGATCGTCCTTATTGCGTGCACAATTCTTCACCTACTAAACGATTTATATCCTGATCCATTACCTCTTCCTGACACTTCTTTATCTTCTCTAACAATTCCGACTGAAAGGTCATACTTATACATTCTTACTCCTTATTTGGATCATGAACCTTGACTTCCAATTCTAACTTCTAGAATTCCATAGATAATTCTACTGGTATAGTCTCCATGTTCATTCTTTCTCCTTCTTACTCATTTCTTGCCACTATATTTTCTTTTCCTCGGGAGTTCATACTTCAAACTCTTATGGTCCGTATATATCTCACATCTTTCTCTATACTTATAATATTTTCCAATCTTTCAAAACGAATATTATTAGTGCTTTTAATTCCCAGTTATGAGTAGGGTACTTCTGCTCATAAGGTTTCGGTTGTCTGGATGCATATGCAATAACTTTATTATTTTGCGTCAACACACATCCTATTCCCTTACGAGAAGTATCACTATAAACTACCAA
Organism: Apium graveolens; assembly: GCF_009905375.1. NCBI lineage: Eukaryota > Viridiplantae > Streptophyta > Magnoliopsida > Apiales > Apiaceae > Apium > Apium graveolens. Next base: position 273,509,190 of record NC_133650.1, on the reverse strand, counting down.
ATCTCCCTAATACTTTCAAAGTGATAAAATAGGTGTTGTAACCATTCTTTCATTTAACTCCGCAAAACTTTCTTCACCCTTCTCCATTTCATATAACCTTCTTTCTTTTCCTAGTTAGCTTCATCCAAAATATTGCAAATTTCAAGAAATCTTGCACAAATTTTCGATAGTAACTGGCCCATGATAAAACTTCTTACTTTTGTTGGTGCTTCTGGTCTTTCTTTAATCATACTATCTTTAAATTTCTCTGCTGAATCCCCTTTGGTCTCCTCCTTACTGACTGTTTATACTAAGAATTATACTTCCTGCCATTAAAGTTTTCACCTGGTAACTTTTTATACCGCTTCTTTCTTCTTTGACTCCTCAGCTATCATTGTATAGGTTGCATGATTCTTCTTAAATAACACAAATACATCTTATCCTGATTCCTCCTTCAAGATTTTACTCATCAAATTTAAATATCACCGGTATATCTGTTCATCCAACTAACATTTCTAGAATTTTATAACAACATTACTGAGTTCTGAAAATTATCTTTGATATGTCCATAAGTTCAATCTTCACTTGGTGATATACCCAGTCTTAAATCAATCTTATAAAAATACCTTGCTTCTTTCATTTAATTAAACAAATCATTGGTTCGAGGTAACAGATATCTGCTCTTGAGAGTAAACTTGTTGAGCTTTCGCTAACACATAATCTCACACTTCCATCTTTCTTATTAACACATCGTGCCCGTGCACTTTAGGGGTTACGCTAGGTCCAATTGCTTTTTCTTCTAATTATCTCCTGCGTTTGCTCTGGTAACTCCTTTATTTTATCTGGTGCCATTCTGTGCGGGGCTTTGGACACTGGCTTCATTTCAGGTGCTAAATCAATCATAAACGCATTTTCTTTATCTAAAGGAAATATTGGTAACTCATCTGAAAACATATCTTGAGACTGTAAAATCTTCAAGTTCGGTTTGCTCCTGACTCTTATTTATAACCGCCATAGCACTTATATTTTGGTCACTGTAATCTTAAATCATTCTTAACAAGTTCTTTACTTTCCTTTATCCTTTAAACTTCTTCATGTTCTCATTTGGCGTCTTCAGAACTATCTTCCATCACGACGGTCTACCTGGGCATCACACTTGAATAGTTAATCCACTCCTTAGAATAATGTTAAATCCTCTTATCACAATTGATATCAATTCTTCACAACTTATTGCCAGAAATATCGATTCCGCCATTGGTACTTACTTGTTCAATAACTGCACGTTCTTAACTTGTTAATCCTTTAATCATAAACTTATTGATTCGACAGGATAATTCATCTTATCAACAAAACCTTGAGAGATATACGATCAAGTTGCTCCCACATCTTTCAATACTTTAATGCATACGATATCCACAATAATCTTCCACGTCATCACATCCATATTCTAAATAACATATTTCTCACAAAAATCGCAATTTCTCGTTCTCGGAGACGTATTCCTTATTGAAGTAGATTCCCTTGACTCTTAATGCATCCCTGGCTAGGGCCAGTGATTTGCAATTCTCACCATATGCCCTTGTTTCCTTTCCATGCATGAGAGGTAGATGGGACGTTGCCCGCTTGGAGTATAATACGTTGACTTTTATTTGAAAAGTTCTTGCAAAGAACAACTGTACGACGAAACAACTAGAGGGATTCATAACTTTAATAAACTTAGAGTTGAAAAGAAAGAAGAAGTAATGATTTGAATATGAATGAGACAACCATATTGGTACTTAAGATGGTCAGTCTTTCATACCGTATGGCATACAACACATGATTAGGTGGCGTCCCACCCGACTCTTCGTCATTCCGATAAAGTGTCTCATCATAACACTGTTTGTCCCAAATCAGAAAGCAAAACTTGAGAGAAAAAATTAGATTTGAAAGGATATGCAAAATCCTCCTTTTTGATATTATCAGAAAGAATTTATTAAGAAAAGGAGTTCATACATTTTTAGGAATTAAAAAGGAATATACGCTGTAATGTTGAGGACAAGGATGATACCATTGGTCACCATCCACAATTTACTTGTATTCATCTTTCGAGCTTGTTTAATCATGTCCCACTTGTGTCATATAACATCTTTAGAAAGTATGCTGAAATGCCTTCACAACTTAGAATTATGGTAGATTCTTACTTGTTAAGTCCTGCGTCTGCAACATCGCATCTACACGTATAATACTTTAACAATTCGATCATAATGGCGTTCTTATCAGATAATCCTTGAGTTTCCTCTTTTTAATTTAGAATAACCATGAATCATTCAACATAACGATCTTTTTATTAATAATATTCTTCTTTTAGAAAAATCTGGGAATCTTCCCAATCTTCTTCAGTCATGCCCAGGCTCCTGTTAAATCAATGAATTCCTTGAACTCTGATAGTCCCAGTGATTGGATGAATAATTATTCCGTACGCTGATTCTGTTATTAACCTTGTCAAACAACATCTACACCTTACCGTTAGGAATAATCAACTTCTTCATACTCGCGGATCACTTTATTCTCTGAATTAATAATACTGAATCTAAAATAAGTATCCTTCCAGGTAATCCGGGTCTTTTAACAAACAAGAACTCAAGTAGTAACTTGACAACCAAAGTTTAAAAATCATTTTATTCAAAGAAAAGGCTTTTAGAAAATTTTATAAGGAAATATCTTTTTCAAAAACTTGTTTAAAATTTTTGAAAATCACAAATCTGGTTGTCCTTACTATATGAGTTGGTTGTTATCCTTCTTATAACTAGATACCAAGTTAAAGAAACAATCACACAAAGGTCCATTCACTTCCATTTATCTCCTCTCCTTCATTGGGTCTATTATCTTCCTTAATTGATGCAAACTTCAACTGTCGTTGCATATTATCTTATTTGTGGCTTCACATTAAGGCTTCCATACTGGTAATACTCCCGTTAACAACCTTGCAATCGTTAAGTGGAACAGACTATCCAATAGTCAACAAGTCGGCTAATGCCACATCACCTTGCTACTATAAATATATCATATCATCAAAACACCATTATCTATCTTCAAGAAAACTCCAGATCCATAATCTCCTCTAACTCTCTCTTTTCAATACTTATCTAATCCATTCCACAAGCTAATCATGGGTGACCTAATTACTAATGGCTTCTTTTAACCTGATAACAGCTAACCTCCGAAACACTTGAATCTTCTTTCTAAACTTTTTTCTCACCTTTATTAATATCTCATGCGCTAATCATTCACTGTAGCTACCGAATCCATCCTCGTAAATACTGTTGCTCTATAAGATAGGTTTTAACTAAGGGCATAAAATATGGTGTAGGGGAAACCGAAAATCTACATTCACAGCTGGATGTCCAGTAGGAAAAGAATAAGCAGATGGAGGTTTTTAAATAAGTAGTCTCATAACAAGAGGTGGTAGAATAGCGTGGAATAACTTGAAGAGGTACAACTGTCATAACAGAAGGTAGTGTCGCTAATATTGATGGAGGAACAAGGTGCAAATTAAATCTGAGAGAAGATAACGATCCTCGAACGGAAAACTCCAAATGATCAGATGATACAGGGAAATCAGGATCTGCCATTTTCATTGCCTGGAAATCACGTCGCAAGCTAAGAATCCCAAATCGCAACACGAACCGTGCCGGAGACCTACTATACAGTTGCACTCAACCTCACAACGTCTTATCTTTCTATTTCCTATTCCTAATCCTAACCCTCTACCCAATCCCGACAATCTAGGCTTGTTTCAGTGACTTATAACCTGTAGCTCTAATACCAACCTGTGGCGCCCTCCAAACCCGGGTCAGAAGTTTGGGGTCCACAACACATACACAATATATAAACCTGTAAAAGAAATATTATTTGCAATGACCCTGCTTTACATGACCACGGATCGCAACAGGTTAAAGTATGAAAACAAGCCACCACTTTAACTTTTATTACAACGTACCAAATCCCAACTAATTTAACTTACAACTGATAATGAAATTATTCTTACAATCTTACTATCCCACTACTGTAATAAGCTCTTGCTAGCTCGATCCAACATAATCTGGAATCCTAGCTCGCACTTTGGACTGGGGAACTTCACTATCAACCGTATCCTTCTTAACTGTAAAATATATAAAAAAATTCGCAAGAGTGAGCTAACTAGCTCAGGAAGTCATAATAACAATAACTGAGGTTAAACAATGACCAAACGAGATGATTCAAAGGAATCAAGTTTCTTGTTAAACAACCAATAGAATTGGATATTCATTTTAAGTTTTTAAAACCAAGGTTAGGCTGCTGATCAGTCACGCACTAACCCCGAGCAAAGCACACAGCACTGCTCTAACAACTGGATCCAAGGCACACATTGGCCTAACTTGACCATCGATATGGTCTGACCACGAATCTGGTCCACATAAAGAAAACTATCCAATTCTAAAGCAGTTCAATATGATAAACAATATAATTAATAACAATAAAGCATTTGTATAAAAGCATGGTGAAAATTCATGGGTACCAAAAAGGGTATGTCAAAGTATATAAAAGGAGTGGCCTCCAGCCTGTAGGATAATCGGGTATTAGATGAATAATGTTTTTACAAGGTTTTAGTACTTTGATGTCACAAGGTATGGTTGAGTATAAAAGTTTCTGTATGTTTAAATAATTTTGTTCCAATGTTTGGTATATGATGGATATATATATATATATATGTGGAGCAGTATCGTGTTTATGTGGTTTAGTATCTGGTAAATCAACAAGAAATGGTTCACAAAGAATAATGCTTACGGCTCAAAGATCAAATATTGTGGCTCAGGTTCAAGGCTAAATGATTCAAAGTACTTACAATATAAGACAGGGCTATTTTGAATACTTAACAATATTTCACGAGAGAATTTAGAAACATTTGCATTATATCCTGGAAGAGGTTTAGAAGTACTTGCTTTATCATAATTGATTCCAACTTCATTTGTACTCGTCTAACGACTCTATTCAACAACCACTCGTCTGCTTCTCCTATGCCTCGCTGCTATCCTCTGATCACTTGTTGTATTTTCTACATGCCAATTCTATTTTCTATTCACCTGCTTCCCTTTCCTACACCTTTCTTACTCTGCTAGGCATCATAAGCATCTATTAATATTTATCTCACATTGTTCTAGTCGTCACATGGATGTCATAAGGTTTCAACTACCCTTCGTTTCACCCAAATCCGATTAACTGATTGAAAGCTACGCTATAAACCAGTAAATATCGAACATATAGACCGACTGTCAACCAACAAGTCACATATAGCACGTAACACATCAAATAATCAATGACATATCATTTATAAAGGAGTCTCGGGTTATAAACAGGCTTTCGGGTATTCAAAATAATTTTTAAAACTTTTTTCGGAATTAAAACTGGTCGTTGGATCAATTTTAAAGTAATAAACAGGGTTCGGCTGCCAATTCTGGCTTCAAAACAATTTTATAATAATTATCGAGTCTTGAAAACAATTTAAAATAATATTTTAAAGCTCGAAACTATTTTTTAAAATTTATAAATTAATTAAAATAATTAAATCCAATTAAATAATCAATTAAAATTAATTAATAACTAATTAAACTTATTAATCAATTAATATTTAAATTAATTGATCTATTAATCAATTAATTATTAATTAAAACTAATTAATTAAATAATTTAGATTTATTTTCGAATTAAAAATAGATTTTGGAATTAAAATAATCATTTTCGGAATTTCTAAAATAGTTAAAACTATTTTTAAAATCATTTTATAAAAAGAAATTCTATTTTTGAAAAGTTGATAAACAGAAATCTGATTTTTGAAAATAATTAATACAGAAGTATAATTTTTGTAAATTTATAAAACTGAGGTATGAAGTCTGAATATTAGGGAAAACTATAGAGGCCAAACTGAAGTTTGCCACCCCTGTGTCTTCTCCGATGAACTCACGCCGGCCGGACTTCAATCCCAAACAAAGAAACGCCTAAATCTAATTAAGAACATTCAAGCTACTAAAAACCCTAGTTCATCAATTCGAGAATCAAACACAAAATTAAACACGTTATTGAACTCCAAATCGGTCATATAATATACCAAAATCATCAGGATGAAAAGCTCTACAACATTCAATCATCAAATTAGCCAACCAATCACCCGAACAAAAATTCCTATTTTAAATCATTAGTAATTCGAATTAAAAACAGTTTGTAGGGAATTACCACTTGATTCTGCAGTGGTTTTGATGGAAGATTCTGAAAGTACAAACCAACACCTTCGTTTTGAGTATAAGCACGCCAAAATCCGATATCGATAACGCCTCCGAATTTGTGTTTGATTACGAAGAACAATTTATAATTATAGTATTTTCTCTGTAAAACTCTGTAAATACTGTTTGCAAATGATTTTTGGTACGAAATAAAATACGGTAGAGGCTATTTATAATTACGGAAAATTAGTATCCCGTTGGATTATTCCGGATATAAAACGGTACGTTTATTTGTAAAAACTGATCCAAACGGTACTGGTTTTCGGGATAATTATCCAAATCAATACAATTTGTACTGCGGTCTTGGTCTCAGCGCCTTGTTACACGTATTACGAGGTGATAATTGTGATAGTTTAATAAAAAGCTCACGTTTATCGAAAATACGAGTTTTATTGATTTACCGAAAAGAATATTGTATCGAAAATATTGCGCCGGGACCCGCGCAGGACAAACCGTACGCCGGATCGAAAAAGTCGAAACACGGAAAATGCTCGGAATATTACAATTCGGTTAGGAAGGAGTTCTCGGAAGAGTTTCGGGTTCTAAAAACGTAACAACGGATGACGTTGGTTGGTTCCCGTTTTTATAAAATAGGTTTTAAATACCCGGAAAAAGATTTTATAAAATTCATATGATTCCTATAAATTCATTAATCAACATAAAAATAATTAGGAAGATATGACAATTATCTATATTTTATTTTGGACATATAAAAATTAAAATACTCAATTAATAATATTTTTAAACATCCAAACACATTTAACACTTAACAAATAAATCACAGAATAGATACTGAACACATATAATAATTATTTAATAGCAAAAATAATTACACGATATATCCCGAATATTACACCTTGGGTATGAGAGGATCCCGAGGCTTGAACCGCTTCTTTACCACTCGAGTCCTGATGGGTTTCATATTCCTTCTTAACTGAAAATAATAAGGTGAATAACAACAAAAAGGGTGAGCCAAAAATTGTTCAACAAGTCCGCAAAATATAAACAGTCTTTAAGCAATTTAAGTGAAACGATAACCAGGGTATATCTCCAAAGATATAGCCCCGCGAGAATAGAAAGAAAGCCATTACTGGCGAGTACAAACGAACTAAACTGGACAAGAGTTCGCATCTATACCCTGCTGATCAGCCAGGATATAGATCCCGTCGGGCACCCAGCACTACGGCCCATCTCAAGGATCCGGTTATGTCCCGGTCCTTAGGATTAAGTAAACTTAATCCCCAAAGTATCATTATCCAGTCCATGGAATAGCAACCGGAATAATCGGTATTCTTTGATATATTCTAATCACCAGAATCCATCAATATTTGTGCATAACAATAGGAATATGAACAATGAATTTAAATGAAAAGGAGAAATCAAGAATCGAAATGAAATATGAACAAGAGAATCAAAAGAGTGCAAGCGTGATAAGAATCTGAAGAAATATCACTATTCTGAAAATAGAATAGGGGAAAAACTTGCCTTCCGCACGACTCACTTTAATTATGTCACCTTCATCTATCGCCGACTCAACCTGCCTTGCTGGCTTAGCTTCTGTTAGAGAAATAGACTGGTTTAGTTATTTCGTACTTCAATTGCGTCTTGAACCGACATCACATCGTTCATATTGTCTACCCATGCGCTTATGACTAACTCGTATATTATATATTAGCAAGTAAGACTCGATTAACCACATAATACACATAAGCACATAAGCACATAATTATTTTTATGGTTAAAAATAATTTTTAGAATCAAAATTGACTCGCTGATCGCTCAACTGATCATTATCTGGCTCGTTTCCTATTTTTCGGAATTTTTCGGACTTGTCTCGGCACGCGACTCGACTAATAATCAAACAAATAACAAAGTCAACTAATTTATAGAAGAAATTAGGTCTTAATATTATTTTTAATGAAAAGAATTCATTTTTCTGAGTCAAAGGGCTTTCGTTTCGCTCGAATCGGACTAACGGTCTAATTAAGATCAATTAAATACGGATAATTCAATTTAATATTCAACATAAATAATTATTACTAATTTTTAAACCCTAAAATAATTTTTTTAATTATTATTTAAGAAAATTCAGAACTAAAAATAATTTTTCTATAATTTTTGGAATTAAAATGAATTTATTGAAAATTATTTGATTAATTATCAAAATAATTAATCATTAATTAATAATTAATTAATAATTAATAAATAATTGAGAAAATAATTAAATCTGATTTTTAGAAAATATTTCAGAATTATTTAAAATATAAATCAATTAATTAAATAATTAATTAACTAATTTATAAAATAAATAAAACTGATTTTTATAATTAATAAAATTAAAATTAAAATTATATCCAGAAAAACTTGTTAGAAAATGAATTCTGACAATAACGGATCAAAGGCGGGTTGATTCTATGTCAGAAATTGGGTTGCCAAGAACAATCCGGGTCGGGATGAACACACCGGAAAATTCCCAGATTCCGGTGGGTTCCCCGGACTCCGACAACCTCGATTCAGGCCAAAATAATACCGTTTGTACTGATTTTTACAGGGTTTCAACTCAAAACAACTTCCCCAATCTGATTCAGGCCAAAACAAACCACAAACATCACAGAATCACCATCTCCGGCCACAATCGTCATGAACTCCGGCCAAAATACGAAATCACAGAATCGTACATAAAATCAAACGTTCTATAGTGCAAACTGAAGCCAAGAACACATACAATCGAAGCCCTAACATCTTAATAACCAATTTTTTTTCACAGAAATTACAGAGTTGTGATTTGAAAATCGAACATAAACCCTAATAATCGTGAATCACTATCTACACATCGTTCATTCAATTAAATATCATGAATCAACTGTAAATCATCTAACAAAGCTATATCAATCATCAAAACATCATAATAACCCTAGATTCAAAAAGTCCTAATTCGAGTATAAACCCTGAAAATCGAAAATCAAAAACTACGAATCAAAACATGAAATTGATACTAGAAATGGAAAGAACGGATCAAGACCTTCAATTTCAGTACTTGAATCACACGATTTGATGAAGAAATCAGCTGGAAATCCTTGATTGATTCTTCGACCCGACTTGGTTCTACCCGACCCGGTTTGCAGAGAATCTTGATTAATTTTTGATTTTTAATTAATAATTATAGTTAATTAAATAAAAATTAAGCTATTTATAGTAGTAAAATTAATACTCCTTAATAAAATTAAGGCCCTAATTCTACACTTTTTAAAATTAATAAGCCCCAAATTTTATAGTTTTTGAGTAATAAATTTAATTTATAAATATTTAATATATGCAATATATATGCCAAAATTTCCCAAAAATTGTGAATAATGCAAAAATACAAATAAATGGTATAAATAAAAGTCCTATAATTTTATAAAAATAAAAAAATGATTTTTTGTGGGGTTTTTAACACCCAATAGGGCCCGGAAAAGTCATTTTTCGCAAAATGAGAAAATTTATAAAATACCTAGATGTTCAGAATAATGTAATGGTAAAAGCCGTTTGATAAAAATAAAGCCCATTATTATATTTGAAATACCTGCTTTAAAATCATGGTTCGGGTCGTAAAACGTTTGAAATAAAAGTTATAAATGAAAAATAAAATACCTAGAAAGTACCTTAAAAATACCTGGACTACACAGAATGCACATAACACATGACAATTAGGGTTTGGCAGTTAATTTCATATAAATGACACATTAACACACATAATTTATTATAAATATGATATAATACAGACGTAAATTTCCCAGACATTACAACTAACCCATTTAAGCAACTAAAAAATATTTCACTATCTCACTGTATAATTAAAAATCTGCTTAACAATTTATTTTGAACAAGTTCAAAATAGTCAATAAAGTTTAACAATAAATCAATTCTTGATCATTATCAGTGTTTTAATTATATTTATCAGGACTTATCAGTCAAAACTGAGTTTACCAATATCAGAATTTATCAACTACTGACATAAACTATTAGTCAAAGCAAGTTCAATTAATAACAGAATATGTAAGCAAAATCAGTAGTTCAACATGCAGTTTTTCATATGAAATCATTTAGCACAATTTGCATGTTATCATGGCATCAACATTTAGCATAAGAATCAGTATCTAACAAGTACTGACAAATAATAAGATACCATGCTTCAATAACATCAACGGACTTAATTATCAGAGTTTGAGAATTGTCCCGAAATCATTCCCAATTCATTCACCAATCTTGTGAATGTAGCTTCACAGAGAGGCTTGATGAATATATCTGTTACTTGCAGATCTGTTGGAACAAAGACCAATTCCACTATACCAGCTTCCACATGTTCCCTTATGAAATGGTATTTGATTCTGATGTGCTTAGTCATTGATTGTTGCACTGGATTTCCTGTCATTACAATAGCACTTTGATTATCACAATATATAGGAATAAAAGAATAGTCTAACCCATAATCTAGTAGTTGATTCTTCATCCATAGAATTTGAGCGCAACAGCTTTCTGCAGCAATGTATTATACTTCTGCAGTTGATGTAGAAATTGACTTTTGTTTCTTGCTGAACCAAGAAACCAATATGCCACCAAGGAATTGGCAACTTCCAGAAGTGATTTTCCTGTCTATTTGCATCCTGCAAAATCAACATCTGAATATCCAATTAGTTTAAAGTCTGAATCTCTAGGATACCATAATCCCAGATTCATGGTGACTTTGAGATACTTAAAAATTCTTTTCACAGCTAATAAATGAGGTTCTTTAGGGCCAGCTTCGAAACTTGCACAGAGACAGGTAGCATACATGATATCTGGTCTACTAGCAGTCAGATATAGGAGTGAGCCAAACATACCTCTGTAGTTAGTTATATCTACTAAAGAACTAGTATTTAAATATAACTTGGTTGCAGTGGCCATAGGAGTTGATGCAGTTGAGTAGTCTTGCATTCCAAATCTTTTGAGTAGATTCCCGGTGTAGTTGGATTTATTTATGAAGATTTCTTCATCAGTCTGTTTAACTTGTAACCCCATAAAATAACTCAATTCTCTCATCATACTCATTTGGTACCTGGACTGCATTAGCTTTGCAAATCTCTCACAAAGTTTATCATTAGTAGATCCAAAAATGATATCATCGACATATATTCATACTAATAACAAGTCCTTACCATGCTATTTATAAAAGAGAGTTTTATCAGTTGTACCTCTTGTGAAACCACTCTCTAGCAGAAATAGAGCAAGTGTTTCATACCAGGCCCTTGGAGCTTGCTTTATTCCATAGAGTGCTTTATCGAGTAAGTGGATATGATCTGGATACCTTGGATCAATGAACCATGGAGGTTGTTCAACGCAAACTTCCTCTTCGAGTTCTCCATTTAAGAATGCACTCTTCACATCCATTTGGAACACCTTAAACTTCTTGTGAGCAGCATAGGAAAGAAAAATTCTTATTGCCTCTAACCTTGCAACCGGAGCAAAGGTCTCATCATAATCAATGCCTTCTTGTTGTGAGTAACCCTTTGCAACCAGTCTTGCTTTGTTCATTATAACAATGCCCTCACTGTCAGTTTTTTTTCTGAACACCCACTTTGTGCCAACTACAGATCTATTCTTTAGTCTTGCCACAAGATTCCAGACTTTGTTCCTTTTAAATTTATTGAGCTCTTCTTGCATTGCTGTGACCCAGTCAGTATCTTGCAGAGCTTCTTCAACCTTTTAAGGTTCAGTTTGAGATAGAAAAGAATGGTAGAGACATTCATTCTGAGTGGCTTTTCTTGTTTTTACACAACTATCACGGTTTCCAATGATTAAGTCAGGTGTGTATGACTTAGACCATTTTCTTGCAGATGGAAGTTGACTTCTTGAAGACGAACCTCCCCCATGATCCATGAATTCTCTGTTATTTCTTTGATTAGTACCACTGTTGTTTCATGATGCTCCCCCCGAATCAGTATTCCCATTCTATCAGAATTTGACTCATCAGAATTTAAGGAAAATGAGTGTGGCGCCCTCCAAACCCGGGTCAGAAGTTTGGGGTCCACACTTACACCTTATTTTTAACCTGCTTATAATAATAATAAAGATAATGATAATATATACAGTGACCCTACTTACCAACCACCACGGACCGCAATAAGTTAAAGTATGCACACAAGCCAAACACACTAATATATAACAAACTGTTCAAATCCCAACTATTCCAAACTCAAACTGAGTATTAAACATTATTACAACCTTTTACAGACTTAAATAATTCCAAAAGAAGCCTACTAGCTCAGCTTCAACAGCCTTAATCCCTAGCTCTCGCACTGGACTGGGGATCCTTGCTACCAACTGGTTCCTTTTTAACTGGAAAGAATATAAACATCGCACAAATGAGCTAACTAGCTCAGCAAGTCACAATGACAAAACTGAGAATAATGATCATCAAGTGAACATGATTATGATATCAAGTGAACAATGGATTATGATTCAGAATTGGATATTATACTTTTAATTTAAAACCAAGGTTAGGCTGTTGATCAGTTACGTACTAACCCCGAGCAAGGCACACAGCATTGCTCTAACTACTGGATCCAAAGCACACATTGGCTTAACTTGACCATTATATGGTCTGACCATGAATCTGGTCCACAATTTTAATAAAATAATCCAATTCTAACATAATAACAGAATATGCAATAATAAACAATAACAAGAATCATTAACAACAATGAGTGTTTAATAATGAAAGGGTTTCAATCTTTGTAAGGATCAATAAGGTAATTTAAAAGCTTGGATGCTGGGTAATGAAAGAATTGGATAACAAAGGAATCAACATTTCAGGGTTCAAAGATTTGGGCTTTCAAAGCATAAGATACCATGGGTTGAGTATATAATAATTCAGTTCAGTGTCTGGTATTTAGTTTGTAGGTATTTGGGGAGTAGTATCGTAGATTTGTGGTTCGTGCTTGGGTATACAATAATCAATGGCTTAGAAAAAATATGGTTCATGGCTCAAGAATAATAACTGAAATCAGGGTTTAGGTTTATGTGCTTCAAAGCACTTGCAATGTCAACAAGACTATCAAGTACTACAATATCTCGAGAAAGTTCATAACACTTGCCTGGTATTAGCTTACTATCCTGCACTCGCTTCCAATCACAATCGTTTTACTCCTCAACTACCTGTTTCCCTTTCCTACGTCTTGCCTCTTCTGCTCACATATGATAAGCATCTATCAATCATCAACTCACTGGATTCTATTCAACACATACTTCTATCTACCCTTCGTTTCACCCAAATCCGATTAACGGATTGAAAGTTATGCAATAACCAAGTAAACACCGAATATATAGACCGATAGTCAATCAACAAGTCACTTATAACACATAATACATCACGTAATCAATGACATATCATTTATAAAGAAGTCTCGGGTCATAAATATGCTTTCGGGTATTTAAAATGATTTTTAAAGTATTTTTCAGAATTAATACGGGTCGTTGGATCAATTTCGGGTTAATAAACAGGGTTCGGTTGGCCAATTCTGGCTTCGAAATAATTTTAGAGTAATTATCGAGCCTTGGAAATAATTTAGAATAATATTTTATAGCTCGAAACTATTTTTCGGAATTTTTAAATCATTTTTTTAAATAATTAAATCTAATTAAATAATTAATTAAATCAATTAATAATTAATTAAATCAATTAATCAATTAATTTTCGAATTAATTGACCAATTAATCAATTAAAAATTAACTAAAATTAATTAACTAATTAATTCATATTTATTTGTGAATTAAAATTAATTTTCGGAATTAAAATAATAATTTTTAGAATTTTCAGAAATTAAAAATGAATTTTTTATAATAAAAATAAATAGGAAATATGATTTTTAAACATTTTATAAACAGGAATCCTATTTTTGAAAACTTTGCAAACCACATTGACTAAACTTCACCATCTTCAAAAATACAGGGACTAAACTGCAATTTTGCAGTTCCAGTCGCCGGAAAATAGGGGGTGGCCGGAGAAGACGATCCCGGCGTCCTCACCCCTCCAACACCTCCAGATCAACACTACACAACACCAGGAACTTGTTCATGCAATCAAAACATTCTAATCATCCCTGTTCTGGCCGGAAATTGGCCAAGAACATCGCCGGTTTCCGGTGAACATCGTAAATCTTTAAAACACAACTCCCTTCGATTCAAGCATCCTTCTCTAACGAGCTATATATCAATCGATTGCAAATTTCATAAGGAACACAACCCACTATAAATCAACAGCTAATAACCCCTGAATCAAAAACCCCCAAATTTCAATTGAAAACATTCATACGGGTTATAAACCCTAATTTTAAAATTCGAAAATCAAACTCAAATTTGAACATGTTATTGAACTCCAAATCAGACGTATAATATACCAAAATCATCAGGAAAACAAGCTCTACAACATGCAATCATCAAATCATACAAACAATCATCCGAACAAAAATTCATATTTTTCATAAAAATAATTCGAAAATAAATAAATTTTTAGAAATTAAACCTTCGATTCTGCAGGTGTATGGATTACAGATTCTGATAGAGCTTCTCAAGACCTTCAAATCCAGTACTCAAGCTTTTCAAACAAAGATCACTAACACCTTCAAAAGTTGGTTTGATTCTTGGAACAGTTTATGAATATAGGATTTTTCTCTATAAAATTATATATTTATCTGTCTGCAAATGATTTTGATACGAAATAAAATACGGTAAAAGGCTATTTATATTTACGGGAAATTAGTATCCCGTTGGATCATTCCGGATATTAAACGGTACGTTTATTTGTAAAAACTGATCCAAACGGTATCGGTTTTCGGGATAATTATCCAAATCAGTACAATTTGTATGGCGGTCTTGGTCTCAGCGCCTGGTTACACATATTACGAAGTGATAATTGTGATAGTTTAATAAAAAGCTCCCGTTTATCAAAAATACGGGTTTTATTGATTTACCGAAACGAATATTGTATCGAAAATGTTGTGCCGGGACCCGCGCAGGACAAACCGTACGCCGGATCGAAAAAGTCAAAACATGGAATATGCTCGAAATATTACAATTAGGTTAGGAAGGAGTTTTCGGAAGAGTTTCGGGTTCCAAAAACGTAACAACGGGTGACGTCGGTTGGTTCCCGTTTTTATAACATAGATCTTAATTACTCGGAAATTTTTTTTAGAAATTTCATATGATTCTTATAAATCCATAAATCAACATAAAAATAATTAGGAAGATATGACAATTATTTATACTTTATTTTGGACATATAAAAATTAAAATACTCAATTAATATTATTTTTGAATATCCAAATACATATAACACTTAACAATTAACTCACAGAATAGATACGGAACACACATAATAATTATTTAATCTCAAAAATAATTACACGATATATCCCGAATATTACATCCTTCCCCCCTAAAAAGGATTCTATCCTCAGAATCTCCTAAGAAAACAAATGAGGGTACTTTTCTCTCATATCACTTTCTAACTCCCAGGTTGACTCTTCAACCTTTGGGTTTCTCCACAATACTCTTACTAACTTTACCACTTTATTTCTCAATACTTTCTCTCTTTCCTCTAGAATCTCTATCGGACTTTCTACATATGATAAATCTGCCTGAAGCTCTATTGGCTCATATTTTATTACATGCCTGGAGTCTGGATTATATTTCTTGAGCATAGATACGTGAAAAACATTGTGAATGTGCTCCATGTGCGGTGGTAATGCCAACTCGTAAGCTACTTTGCCAACGCGCTTTAAAATCTCAAAAGGTCCGACATATCTTGGGTTTAGCTTCCCTTTCTTCCCAAACCTCGTTAGTCCTTTCCATGGTGATACTTTCAATAATACCAAGCTCCCTTCTTCAAATTCCATGTCCTTCCTTGACTGGTCTGCATACTTTCTCTGACGATTTTGTGCGGCTATTAATCTCTTCTGGATAATTTCAACAACTTCCTTTGTCTGCTGCACCAATTCAGGTCCGAGTATTTTGCGTTCTCCTACTTCATCCCAATATACTGGAGATCTACATTTGCGTGCATAAAGGGCTTCATAGGGTGGCATCCCAATGCTGGCGTGATAACTGTTGTTGTAAGCAAACTCTACCAGAGGTAAATGTTCGTCCCAACTTCCTTTGAAATCAATAGCACAAACACGTAACATGTCCTCGATTGTCTGGATCGTTCTTTCACTTTGGCCATCCGTCTGGGGGTGATAAGCTGTACTCATATTCAGTCTTGTTCCCAAAAATTTTTGAAAACTCTTCCAAAATCTTGAATTAAACCTTGGATCTCGATCAGATACAATAGACACAGGAACTCCATGATGAATTACGATTTCCTTCAGGTACATATGGACTAACTTGTCGAGCGAAAATCTTTCGTTTATAGGCAGAAAATGAGCTGACTTGGTAAGTCTATCCACTATAACCCAAATGGCATCATGATTAGCCCTTGTCCTTGGTAATCCAACTATGAAATCCATGGTAATATGTTCCCACTTCCACTCTGGAATCTCCAATGGTTGTAGCAATCCGCTTGGTCTCTGATGCTCTGCTTTAACTCTCTGACAGGTATAACATTTGCTAACCCATTCCGCAATTTCCCTCTTCATATCTGGCCACCAATAATTCTTCTTTAAATCTCTGTACATTTTAGTACTCCTGGATGGATGGAATATCTTGAACTATGTGCTTCTCATAAAATTTCATTCTTTAACTCCGTCACCGGTGGAATCCAGATTTTAGATAAAAATCTCAAAATGCCTTGATCATCCTTCTGCGTGCATAATTCTTCACCTACCAAATGATTTATATCTTGATCCATTACATCTTCCTAACATTTCTTTATTTTCTCCAACAACTCCGGCTGGAAAGTCATACTGTACACTTTCGCTTCCTCAGGTTTGCAAACTCTAATTTCCAATTCCAATTTCTGAAATTCCTTATATATATCTTCAGGTACTGATAACTCATTTAACTTTTCCTTCCGACTTAACGCGTCTGCCACCACGTTCACCTTACCGGGATGATAATTAATCGAGCAATCATAGTCTTTGATCAACTCTAGCCATCTTCTTTGCCTCATATTAAGTTCCTTTTGTGTGAATATGTACTTTAAGCTTTTGTGATCCGTGAAAATTTCGCACTTTTCTCCATACAAATAATGTCTCCAAATTTTCAAAGCGAAAACTATGGCTGCTAGCTCCAAGTCATGAGTAGGATACTTCTGTTCGTGTGGTTTCAATTGCCTTGACGCATATGTAATCACCTTGCCGTGCTACATAAGAACACATCTTAATCCTTTGTGAGAAGCATCACTATAAATTATGAAATTCCCTTGATCGTCTGGAAGTGAGAAAACAGGTGCCGTGATTAATCGTCGCTTCAATTCCTGAAAACTTTTCTCGCATTTGTCGTTCCATATAAACTTCTCATTCTTTCGTGTAAGCTTTGTTAATGGTGTGGCAATCCTTGAGAAATTTTGAACAAATCGATGATAATATCCTGCCAATCCCAAGAAACTTCTTACCTCAGTGGGTGTTCTCGGTCTTTCCCAATTCGTAATTGCTTCGATCTTTGTCGGGTCCACTTTGATCCCTTCGTTACTGACTATGTGTCCTAAGAACTGAACTTCCTGTAGCCAAAACTCAGACTTCGAGAATTTAGCATATAACTTCTTTTTCCTTAAAATCTCCAAAGCCGTTCTCACATGTTCCGCATGATCCTCTTCCGTCTTTGAATAGATTAAAATATCGTCTATAAACACAATAACAAACTTATCCAAATACTCCTTGAAAATTCTGTTCATCAGGTCCATAAACACTGACGGGGCATTAGTCAATCCAAAAGACATCACTAAAAACTCGTAATGTCCATACCTTGTTCTGAAAGCTGTCTTTGGTATATCTTCTGGCTTGATCTTTAGTTGATGATATCCCGATCTTAAATCGATTTTGGAGAAATACTTGGCTCCCTTCAACTGGTCAAACAGATCATCGATTCTGGGTAACGGGTACTTGTTCTTAATTGTCAGCTTGTTAAGCTCCCTATAGTCGATGCACAGTCTCATGCTTCCATCTTTCTTCTTAACAAATAATACCGGTACTCCCCACGGGGATACACTGGGTCTGATTACTCCTTTCTCTAACAACTCCTGCAACTGTTTCGCTAGCTCTTTCATCTCAACAGGTGCCATTCTGTACGGGGCCTTGGATACTGGTTCTGTTCCAGGTGCTAAGTCGATCGTAAATTCAATTTCTCTATCTGGAGGAAGTCCTGGTAACTCGTCGGGAAACACGTCTAGATATTCATTCACTACTGGAATATCTTCAAGTTTTGCTAGCTCCTGACTCTTGTCAATCACGTATGCTATAAAATGCTTGCATCCTTGCCGTAATAACTTCTTAGCTTGAATTATTGTTAAGAACTTCTTTACTTTCTTCTGTCCCTTGAACGTTACTATCTTTTTGTCAGGCGTCTTCACCATTACCTTCTTGTTTCGACAATCTATCTGGGCATCGTGCTCAGATAACCAATCCATCCCTAATATAACATCAAATTCTCCTAACTTAAATGGTATCAAATCTACACAAAATTTACTACCAGAGATCTCAATCTCACAATTCCCACAACCTTGGTTAACAGTTACTCGTTCTTAATTTGCTAATTCCACAGTCATTATTTCATTTAAACACTCAACTGGACAATTTAACTTACTAACAAAATCTTGTGAAACAAACGATCGAGTTGCTCCCGAATCTATTAACATTTTGACACATAAAGAATTCACATTAAGCGTACCTGCCACGACATCCGTATCCTGGATCGCATCCTTCACCGACATGTCAAAAACTCTAGCCCTTGGAGTCTCATTCGCTGTTGGGGTAGATCCCATAATCCTCAATACATTACTGACTGGGGCTGGTGTCTTGCAATCTCTGGCCATATGTCCTGGCTTCCCACATTTAAAGCATGTAAATCCAATGGCTGGAACCTTCACTGCTGGATTCCGGATAGGCTGATCCTTATTTGCTGGCTCTCTTGCTGGCTGATTTCGGCACTCCCTCAAATAGTGCCCTTTCTGGTTGCATTTAAAACATACCACATTCAACTTGTTACAAACTCCTCCATGCTTCTTTCCACATACTTGACAATCTGGAAAAGTTCATCTCAACTGACTTGGCTGATTTGTATTAACTGGGCGGTTGCTCTGGCCTCCGTCTCCTGCATTCTGTTTCCTGAAATTAAAATTTCTCCCTGACTGAAACTTGCCCTTCTTAAAATTTGGAAACTTCCCTGTTTGTGATTGACCCTCACTTTCCTCAACTTTCCTTTTCTTGCTTTCCTTTTCCTTCTGGAACATCTCACTCTCTGTCTCTGCGATCATAGCCTTCTGTACCACTCCTGCATAGGTATCCAATTCAAAAATGGCTACCTTCCCTCTGATCCATGGTTTCAAACCCTGCTGGAATCTTTTAGCTTTCTTCCTGTCAGTATCCACATACGATGGTACATACCTTGACAATTCCTCAAACTTACCCTCATAATCTGTTACCGACATGTTCCCTTGCTTTAATTCTAAAAACTTCAGCTCCATTTGATCCTGAACAAACTGAGGAAAATACTTTTCTAAAAACAATTCCTTAAACCTTTCCCAAGTAATAGCATCTGTGCCTTCCAATATCTTCACCATTTCCCACCAATAGGTGGCCTCATTCTTCAGATAATAACTTGCAAACTCAACCTTCTGTTCTTCCTTTACTTTCACTAAGGCAAATGCCTTCTCTATTTCCTTCAACCAAACATTTGCTTCAATTGGCTCTAAGGAACCCTTGAATTCTGGTGGGTTTACTGCCTGAAAAGTTTTAAAAGTTACCTGGGGGTTGGTCTGTCTTTATTGTTGTTGTGCCAGGTGAACTGTTTGTTGGGCCAAGATTTGAAGAATCTGGGCTATTGCTGTGTCCATGGGTCCTGGGTTCACATTCGGGTTTGTATCATCTTGGTTGTTATTATTGTTGGTTTCTTCATTCTGGGTGTTGGTGCGGGTATTTCTTCTGGGAGGCATTTTCTGTAAAGAATCAATCAACTTATTTAGCTTTTGAATCAATCTTTTGCATAAAAGAATAGTTTTGCAAAACAGAAATATCTCTTTTTGAAAACAGTTGTAACTAAATAAATTGCATGCTTCTTTACAAAATATAAACATTTATGGGAAACAGGGTTCATGGTATCACAGGGTATAACTGGTGCAATAAATAAGGTAAGGTAAAACAGGTGCAATAAAGTAAATGACAGTGCTGGAAAGGAAAAGAAAAAAAAAGTACTAATATATATAGATCAAAAGTTTTAGGTAGTACAAGCGTAAAGACGCTTCGGAAGTAAAAGCAAAAAGGGTACAACAACCTACTCACTAGTCAGCATAGCTAGTCTATAAATACAACTCAAAAGTCTACTGATACACACTACACACTACTGTACATACTACACAACCATAACAACACTGTTTAGCATCTCCGTCTCTGGATTTCTGACTCATGGCAAGTCTGGACCTCCAATCTCCTCAAGCTCCTCTAGAACCCACTTAGCCCACTCCACAAGGAAATCAGGGGTGATGTCCTCATGTGTAGCCTCAGCAATCCTCACTGTAGCTATCCTACGAAATGCCTGTAGCCTCTCTTTGAGTCGCCTCTCACCACTCCCAACCTCTCTGGTACGCATGATATGTAGTAACTCCTGAATCTGACCCTGAAGGAATCGCTGCTCCATAAGGCAAGCTTCAAACTGATGATATGGGACAGGATAAGAAGAGAACTGAAAAGGTACTCCTATAACTGAATGACCAGTAACGCCTGAATCTGCAGGTGGGGGTCTTCTAACAGGTGGCCTCATGCCTGGAGGTGGAATAGCCTGCAGTGGTACGGGCTGCAACACCAGTGGAGGTAGAATAGCCAATGTTGGTGGAATAACAGGACGTGGATCCGAGGACGACACTCCAACTGAAGGCTCTGAGTGATCAGCTGATACGGGAATAAAAGAGTCGGCCATTACTGCTATCTGAAATCATATCGCAATATAAGAATCTCGTACCATAACGCGAATTACACTAATACCTGATATACCGAAGCACTCAACCTCTCGACGTTCTATCTTTCTATTCCTTACTTCTAATCCTAACCCTCTACCCATTCCCGTTAACCTAGGCTTGTGTCAGTGACTTATAACCTGTGGCTCTGATACCAAACCTGTGGCGCCCTCCAAACCCGGGTCAGAAGTTTGGGGTCCACACTCACACCTTATTTATAACCTGCTTATAATAATAATAAAGATAATGATAATATATGCAGTGACCCTCCTTACCAACCACCATGGACCGTAACAGGTTAAAGTATGCACACAAGCCAAACACACTAATATATTACAAACCGGTCAAATCCCAACTATTCCAAACCCAAACTGAGTATTAAACATTATTACAACCTTTTACAGACTTAAATTATTCCAAAAGAAGCCTACTAGCTCAGCTTCAACAGCCTTAATCCCTAGCTCTCGCACTGGACTGGGGATCCTTGCTACCAACTGGTTCCTTTTTAAGTGGAAAGAATATAAACAACATCGCACAAATGAGCTAACTAGCTCAACAAGTCACAATGACAAAACTGAGAATAATGATCATCAGGTGAACATGATTATGATATCAAGTGAACAATGGATTATGATTCAGAATTGGATATTATACTTTTAATTTAAAAACCAAGGTTAGGCTGCTGATCAGTCACGCACTAACCCCGAGCAAGGCACACAGCATTGCTCTAACTACTGGATCCAAAGCACACATTGGCTTAACTTGACCATTATATGGTCTGACCACGAATCTGGTCCACAATTTTAATAAAACAATCCAATTCTAACATAATAACAGAATATGCAATAATAAACAATAACCAGAATCATTAACAACAATGAGTGTTTAATAATGAAAGGGTTTCCATCTTTGTAAGGATCAATAAGGTAATTTAAAAGCTTGGATGTTGGGTAATGAAAGAATTGGATAACAAAGGAATCAACATTTCAGGGTTCAAAGATTTGGGCTTTCAAAGCATAAGATACCATGGGTTGAGTATATAATAATTCAGTTCAGTGTCTGGTATTTAGTTTGTAGGTATTTGTGGAGTAGTATCGTAGATTTGTGGTTCGTGTTTGGGTATACAATAATCAATGGCTTAGAAAGAATATGGTTCATGGCTCAAGAACAATAACTGAAATCAGTGTTTAGGTTTCTGTGCTTCAAAGCACTTGCAATATCAACAAGACTATCAAGTACTACAATATCTCGAGAAAGTTCAGAACACTTGCCTGGTATTAGCTTACTATCCTGCACTCGCTTCCAATCATAATCGTTTTACTCCTCAACTACCTGTTTCCCTTTCCTACGTCTTGCCTCTTCTGCTCACATATGATAAGCATCTATCAATCATCAACTCACAGGATTCTATTCAACACATACTTCTATCTACCCTTCGTTTCACCCAAATCCGATTAACGGATTGAAAGTTATGCAATAACCAAGTAAACACCGAATATATAGACCGATAGTCAATCAACAAGTCACGTATAACACATAATACATCACGTAATCAATGACATATCATTTATAAAGAAGTCTCGGGTCATAAATATGCTTTCGGGTATTTAAAATGATTTTTAAAGTATTTTTCAGAATTAATACGGGTCGTTGGATCAATTTCGGGTTAATAAACAGGGTTCGGTTGGCCAATTCTGGCTCCGAAATAATTTTAGAGTAATTATCGAGCCTTGGAAATAATTTAGAATAATATTTTATAGCTCGAAACTATTTTTCGGAATTTTTAAATCATTTTTTTAAATAATTAAATCTAATTAAATAATTAATTAAATCAATTAACAATCAATTAATCAATTAATTTTCGAATTAATTGACCAATTAATCAATTAAAAATTAACTAAAATTAATTAACTAATTAATTCAGATTTATTTGTGAATTAAAAATAATTTTCGGAATTAAAATAATAATTTTTAGAATTTTCAAAAATTAAAAATTAATTTTTATAATAAAAATAAATAGGAAATATGATTTTTAAACATTTTATAAACAGGAATCCTATTTTTGAAAACTTTGCAAACCACAGTGACTAAACTTCACCATATTCAAAAATACAGGGACTAAACTGCAATTTTGCAGTTCCAGTCGCCGGAAAATTGGGGGTGGCCGGAGAAGACGATCCCGGCGTCCTCACCCCTCCAACACCTCCAGATCAACACTACACAACACCAGGAACTGGGTCATGCAATCAAAACATTCTAATCATCCCTGTTCTGGCCGGAAATTGGCCAAGAACATCGCCGGTTTCCGGCGAACATCGTAAATCTTTAGAACACAACTCCCTTCGATTCAAGCATCCTCTGCTAACGAGCTATATATCAATCGATTGCAAATTTCATAAGGAACACAACCCACTATAAATCAACAGCTAATAACCCCTGAATCAAAAACCCCCAAATTTCAATTGAAAACATTCATACGGGTTATATACCCTAATTTTAAAATTCGAAAATCAAACTCAAATTTGAACATGTTATTGAACTCCAAATCAGACGTATAATATACCAAAATCATCAGGAAAACAAGCTCTACAACATGCAATCATCAAATCATACAAACAATCATCCGAACAAAAATTCATATTTTTCATAAAAATAATTCGAAAATAAATAAATTTTTAGAAATCAAACCTTTGATTCTGCAGGTGTATGGATTACAGATTCTGATAGAGCTTCTCAAGACCTTCAAATCCAGTACTCGAGCTTTGAATATCCAAATACAGATAACACTTAACAATTAACTCACAGAATAGATACGGAACACACATAATAATTATTTAATATCAAAAATAATTACACGATATATCCCAGATATTACAATGAGTCTGATGATCTTTCTACTTATGTCTCTTGAGATGAATCACTTGTTGTAGTCTCTGGATTTGAGTTATGTTGCTCCCCCTCAACATATGCTTCAGTGTTAGAAGAATTTCCACTGTCCTATGGAAACTCAGAGCTTTGAGTGATATCAGGACTTACTGTATCCTAGTCAGGATTTAAAAGTTCAGCATAAGGTACTTCATTTTTAAATCTCAACTTGTCATGGTCATCTAAATCTTCTGGACCTGTTATCTTTTTGTCATCAAAAGATACTGTTCAGGATGAAAACACGCGCTAAAATTACACGGAAGTATACGCATTCGCATGTAATATAGAATTCTTTCTAGTTCATTCCCACAGAGACTGGTGTAAGTTAAGTTCAATTTATGCACTTATGCAATAATGATATGGCTATCGTTCAATGCTAAGACAAATAACAAATTGGGTTTTGATTAAACTAAACTAAGAGAATTGAAGTTAAATTACTTATATGAGACAAACATGGGATTCTAACTTCATTAAATACTTCATTCAAAGTCATTATTTTTAACCTTAGCATGCAATGGTGATGACAACTAATCAGATAACACGAAACTAGTAAATGCCAACTTTTGTTATACGAATACCCTACTACCAAAACATCCACAAAATAGATAGAAGCTGAATAGACACCAAATATGTTAAGACCCTATATGTCTATTGAATTTGACAACATAAAGGTTTAATGCGCAAGTTATCTATCGTGATTACATAGGGCAAGTAAGATGGTTAAAATTACCTACGAATCATGCATAACAAATACATGAACCTATGCTAGCATGACAAGTTCTAAATCTCTATATTTACTGTCACTTCAATAGAGATTAACACGCTATCTTATAAGTTCGCGACGCTCATAAGATGAATAAGCACAACCAAAAATAGGATATCATACAATCACCACACACTTCGGTATTGAAACAATTAACTATTGAAATCCATAAGTAAATCCGTTAGAACCCCATGATAACGATTAGTTCATAACCGAACTCATCATCACCATGAGTTCCCATGAAAGCATGGTAAATAAACTAAGTCTTTATAAATTGAATAAAATAACAAAATACGTTAACAAGAGTATTAGGTTCAACAACAAAGAAAACGAGCATCCAAGATTACAACTTAAGCAAAGAATCACAAGTAAAAACAAGCTCTTCTTCTCCTTCGTTGAATTTGTGCTATTAGGTCTTCTTGCTGTTATCTCCTTGCTCTCCCTTATGAAAAATGTCTTTATGGAGTCTTTAAATACCAGCTCATCCAATCAGGAGTCCAGAAAACCAGTCTTCCAATAGAATCAGGATTCTTCAAAATCGACCTAGTGTGGCCGCCCTGGGATCCCGCACGGCCGCTCTGAATATGGCGCGGCTGCTCCCAAATGTAGCACGGTCGCGCTAAACTTCTGGAAAAACTGGAAATTTCTTCTTTTCTTGACTGCAATTGTTGGCTTCTTTCACGCAATCAACCGAGGCTCCATCCTAACACTTCTTCTAGCATAAAAATAATATAAAACCATTCATGCTTCTGATTATGCCCTAAAATACCAAACACTATAAAAACACATCAAATACACAAATAACTTGAGTACCAAACACCAATTCAAGCCTTTATAAAATGTTCTAAGTGGACATAAATGCCACTTAACACACCCCCAAACTTGAATCGATGCTTGTCCTCAAGCATAACAGACTCAAAAACAAGAAATAAAAATGCATGAATGCAGCTAACATGAATGCAACGATCCCCTCAGATTAATTAAACCAACCAATGAGCAACATCTCAACGAATGCAATTATTCGCACAAAGTTCAATCAAATCCCACAAATCAACTCACAAGCTAGAAACGTGCCTTTGTGCAATTGCTTAACAGATATACTCTTGCAACTAGATCAGTAATCATAACTCACTACTCATCAAAGCAATCACAAGGTTATAAACAGAATGAGCGATAGACTCAAAATGACTAACAATACCTCAATTTTATCAGAGTTATACAAGGATTCATGCTTTTATTGCTACACAAAACAAAACACTATGCTTATTTGATTGTGCAATGAGTGAGGTCCACAAAAGACTTATACAATAATACCCATGTAGCGAGCGTTAGGTTAGCGGATCCCAGACTATAAAAAGCCTTAGGTCACTAGGCACAAAGTCCCCTAAGAACTTTATAACTCGAGTATTAAAGAGTTCACTCGTGATCAATTATGCATAACACATATTTTTTTCTTTTTTTCTTCTTTTTTTTTCAACAATTTCTGAACGATTGTGTTTCGCTCCATCTCGCTCAACCCTAGACTACTCATATAAATATGAGCCGACTACTGGCCATTTGATACATAGCCACAACTAGCAATGAAATCTAATGTTTTTCTCCAATTTTTAAAAAATCCATGTTATTTTGTCACTAAGAGAATACCATAAATTCTCGACATAAACAAGTGATTAAACCTCGACAAACAAACAAGCCATGATCATGATCTAGCACTCAAGCAACCTATAAGGCTTAGTGAAAAATTCTCTTGCTTCTAGCATGCAAATAAAATCGTTAGGACTTAACATTCCTCTATACGACATCACTACACTCAAATCAATATCACAAATTAATCAGAAAAGCAAACTTAATGGATAATGATATAATGCTAATGAAACTATATGCAACATACTATCATGATAAAAAAATACGTAAAACAAAAATAAAAACAAATACCTACATGACAAATATGCAAACTATATGAACTAAACTAACATGAATATGCATCTATATGGATTCACACACAAATATTCCTTAAATGCCACCCCCAAACTTAAAATTTTCACTGTCCTCAGTGAAGGTAATAGTAAGGAATCAAGGCATACCTACTCGGAATCAGGATGGTCATCACCCTCCAAGGGTGGAGTGTCAGGAAGCGGGTACACATAATCCTCTCCAAAAATTGGCCACTGAATGTCAACTCCCGTGGCTCGAAAAGCTGTACCCAACGCCTGGGTAAGATCCTGTACAAACCTGCTATGAATGTCATACATCGCATCCATCCGCTTCATCAAGCACTTATACTGCGCCGAGCCCAAACCTGCACTGTCCTCTACCTCCTGTTGTTGCTGCTGCTACTGCTGCGAAGAACCGGCCTCACCCATCTGATGTCTCCATGCTGCTCTGTGTGCCTGAGTTGAACCACCAGCATAAGTCTGATCGGCTGACTGGCCACCCGAAAAATGATCATATGTGTAGCCAAGCCCTTTCTTATCATCCTTCCCATCAAACCACTCCTGCATGCTCAAGATCATCGAACTGTCGATGGGGGCGCTCGGTAACTGAACCTGCTCGTGTACGAGCCAATGAACACCCACCGCCACACAAAGTTTGGTCACAACCGAGGCATAATGGATAGACCCCGTAGTGCTCCCACGCAAAAACCTCGGAATACCATGATAAATAATGGAACCTAGATCCACATAATCTTCCTGTAAAATCCCCCACAACTTTGCACGATCCACAGTCACATCCTGCACATGAGAAGATGACATGATGTTCACGCAAATAAAAGAATTCCAAGCACGAGCGAACCTGTTCATGCATGAGGCAGGGATGGTGAGATACTCGTTCGATCCCCTCTTAAACTTTCAGTGAGTGTTCGGGACACACAGAGTAGCCACAATCAAATCCAAGTCAAAGTCATCCCCTGTCTTAGTAACCCAATCCTCCTGATCTGGCTGTCTCTTGGGTTGATTGATGACCCTAAGAATAGCCTCAAGGCTGTAATCCACCGTCAACCCCCGCACCACCGTATACCCATTCTTATCGGTCTTCGCGTTCGCATAGAACTCGCGAACAATACTCATAGGCACAGCAGCGGGTGTCTCACAAAAAGAAACCCAATCCATATCCAATATCATCTTAAGAAGCTTACCATCCTTACCCGATGGTAGAAAACCCCTCTTCTTCTCTATTTGCTTCGTCAACAGCCTCGTGTACTCCGGTTCAGCCTCCGGAGTAAAAAACCTAGGCCTCGTACCCCCAACACTCGAAGAATCAGTAGTGGCAGGGTTAGTGTTGCTACTAACTTGAGTGCGGGCTCTCTTGGGTGCCATTAAATATTGATAAAGTGAGAAACGAGAGATATGTATAGAGAATTAGGGTTTGAGAGAATATGAAAAGTGATGCAGATGGATGTATGTAAGTGTATGTATATATAAGGAATTAGAAATTGATTTAGAATAGAAGTGGGAATTGATTGTGGGTTATTGGGGATAATGGTAAGTGTTTTTAGGACTAGAATTAGGATATAAAGGGATTGTAACTGATGTGGGATTATTTTTATGTTTTGATTTTTTTTGGGGGTTTTCAATTTTTTTCAGGTCCAAGGCTTCAGCGCGGACGCCCCACCAGGTAGCGCGGGCGCGCTGTATTTCTGTCAATGCAACACGGCCGCCCCGATTCCCAGCGCGGGCGCCCGTAGTTTCTGTGATCTCAACGCGGCCGCCCCGCCAGGCAGCGCGGGCGCGCCGTGCTTCTACAGAAAATACCCTGATTTTTCTATTTTTTTGATTTTTTTGTGTTTTCTTCTAGTTTTTCTTCATTCTATCTTCTTTCCTTCCTACTAATGTACAACAAACTTGGGTTGCCTCCCAAGAAGTGCTTGGTTTTACGTCGCTAGCTTGATGTAGAATTCCGAGATCAAGTTGATAATAAAATGACACTAACCACCTCACGGTTTTCCGTATTTCCATAGAAATGCTTCAAATGTTGTCCATTCACCTTGAATGCCTGGCCTGGATCATTCTCAAAAATCTCCACTACTCAATATGAAAATACAGTTTTGACAACAAACGGCCCTGACCATCTTGACTTCAATTTCCCAGGAAAAAGATGGAAATGAGAGTTGAACAAAAGAACTTGTTGCTCCGGCACAAATGACTTGAGCACTAGACCCCTATCATGCCACCTCTTGACTTTCTCCTCATATATCTTGTTGTTCTCATACGCTTGAAGTCGAAACTCATCGAGTTCATTCAATTGAAGCATTCTTTTCTTACCAGAGGCATCCATATCAAGGTTCAATTTCTTCAAAGCCCAATATGCCTTGTGCTCCAGCTCCACAGGAAAATGGCATCCTTTACCATAAACCAAATGAAATGGTGACATGCCTAACGGAGTCTTGAATGCTGTTTGATACGCCCAAACAGCTTTATCCAGCTTCAAAGACAAATCCTTTCTCGATGGACATACAACTTTCTATAGAATACGCTTGATCTCTCTGTTAGATACCTCAGCTTGACCATTAGTTAGAGGATGGTAGGCTATAGCAATACGACGATTCACATTATAACTTTGCATCATAGCAGTGAACTTGTGATTGCAAAAATGCGATCCCTCGTCATTGATTATGACTCTTGGAGTTCCGAATCTTGTGAATATCTGCTTGTGAAGAAAGCTGAGCACTACCTTCGCATCATTCATTGGTAAAACTTTAACTTCCATCCATTTTGAAACATAATCAACCGCCAACAAGATATACTAATTATTGCATGATGAGACAAATGGCCCCATGAAGTCAATTCCCCAAACATCGAAGACCTCAACCTCGAGAAGCACATTAAGAGGCATCTCATTTTTCTTTGACATATTACCAACACGCTGACAATGATCACACTTCAAAATGAACTGATGTGCATCCTTAAACAATATAGGCTAGAAGAATCCTGCTTAGAGGATACGAGCTGCTGTATTTTCTCCACCATAGTGGCCTCCATAAACAGTCGAATGACAGTCTCGCAAGATACCCTCCGTCTCGCTGTACCGAATACATCTCCTGATGATTTGGCCAGCTCCTAATAAAGAATTACAGAAGGGGGGGTTGAATGTAATTCTGGCTACTTTTTAGATTTCAAGAATAATTCTTCTACAAATAAATAACTGTGTTTGATTTAGAAATGGTGCGAAATGAAAGTAGTGTAGAAATTAAAATACAAAGTATTGAAATACAAGTACTTAAAAACTTTCTGGTGGATTGAACTTTTCCACTAGAGATATATATTAAGTAGAGAACTCTGGTTTACAAATTTGTACACAGCTGCTTACAAGTTGAACAACAAGAACAGAGAAATTCTTTACAGATTTTACCTTATCTATTTCTCTAGTAAATGCTTACTAACTTTGATAATATTCAACTTGCTACCCTTGGTTTATATATCACCAAGTTACATGATAAAAAGAAAAGATAATAAGATAAACTATTTCTAGTCTAATTTCATGCTGCTACACTTCTCTGTCCAGTATCTTTGAATATCTTCAGTTTAGCATGAAAGTGGAAATGCTTTTATATTCTCCAAAACCTGAATTAGGCCGCCACATTCCATTTGCATACAACCAACGCATATGACTGTCAAGGCACTATCAACTGCTCTTTTGAATCTGATCATCCGTTGAAACTCATATTAATCATCCGTTGAAACTCAGGTTGATCATCTGTCGAGACTTATGTTGATCATCCGTTGAAACTTGTGAATCATCCGTTGAGACCGTCTTCTTAACATTTGACTCCATTTCATTTATACATGATTACAAGGCATCTAATATTTACAATTAACCATCCCATCTTGCATATCAATCTAGTAGTCAACATGAATTAAACATTCTACAACATCTAATTCACTAAGTTACTTAAGTATGCAGAAATGTGCTACTAATCTTATTGTTACATAAGCTACTCTTTCATCGGATGTTGAATTGATCATCCGTTGAAAGCTACAATTTTACTTAAATAAAATCTACTAAGTGTTTTGTTCAAGTTATCATCAAGTACACAATATATTCCCAACAATCTCCCCCAATTTATGTCTATTGAAATTGTAGCCATAAATTAAGAGAAACTTGATTATAACAAAATACTCTATGAATACAGAATGAGATAAAGTAGATTAAAATTTACAAGTGTTGTAGTTTATTAAAAAATCTCACAAAGAAAGATTTGTAGAGTGTCTTACAGATCATTTTCAAGGTGCTCCTCTAGACTGAGCAAATTTAGATCATTTCCTTGATGGCCTTGACTTCTTTCCCAGCTTCACATCATTCTCTTCAATCTGATATTGGAGTTGTCTGAAAAAATCTGATTCATCCTCATTTGTTAGGTCCAACTTTTCTTGCATCTCCTTGAGAGTTTCATTGCTTGCAATCTTTAGCTGGTCTTCCAATCTGAAGAATCTTCTAATGTATTTTTCATCCTTGAACTCCATAATCCTGTATGGCCTCAAATGCACCTTATCTCCAATAAACGGAATTGCCAATACTCTTGAGAGTGCATTTGGTCCTCTCCAGCTATTCCTTATCTCCTCAATCTTGTTTAGTACCATTTTCTTGGCAACTATATTAAATCCAAAGTTTTTCTTGATTGCAGTGAATATGGTCACCAAAGTGGAATAACCTTCATTGAGAATTCTGTGAAGTGACCATGTAATCTCTTTACCACCCTTGTACATGAAGACTAGTCTCTCTGGAAGGTGCTTATAGGCATCAATAGATCTGACTTCTTCTAGCTCATCCAGATAGAGGTTTATGTCTGATAATTCTTTAATGTCACATATGTAGAGTTGATCTCCCTTGTTGCCATTAGGATTAGGTTTGGCCATTTGCTTTGATTAAAGCTTGGCAGGCTTGACTGTTTTCACTACACTTTCCTTTATCTTCCTTTGTTTGGCAAAGATTGGAAGATTTAGATCAGGAAGAGGCAAGCTATCCCAATCTAGAGGTTCATCCATAGGAACAATAGGTTCACCATGAAAGGTGATGTTAGGATCAACCTTGAATTCCGCCTCCTTCACAGTAGGTATGGCTGGTTGACTTGAAGTTGTAAATTGGGTTGGCATGTAGTCTTCCTTATCTTCATTAAAATCTATCTTCCTCTTTGCATGGATCTTATATCTAAACTTCCTCTTTGTCTGCTTTGGTTCTTCCTTCTTTCCTTCATCCAGATTTTCAGTTGTCACAGCAGACAATGTAACTTCTGTGGTTGCAGGCTTCTTGGCTAGGTTCTTGGCTTCTAAAGCAGCTTGTTTTTATTGTTGTTTAAGCCTCACATTTTCTTCTTTCTTTGCCTCTGCAAACTGTGGATGTCCATCCATTACACAAATTAGTTTACCATTCTTGTAGATCTTAGCAATTCTGTTCTTTGACACTGTGTCTCTGGGATCTTTGGATAAGGTAATAGACCTTACAAGCAGTTTCTTTTCATCTGGCCTAGGGGTTTTATAAGATGGGTCCAGTGGATTTTTGTCTGAATTTTTTGGATATTTTCTTTTTGGTTGAAAGATCATACTGGCCTTTGAAGACTTGATTGATGAGGGTTGACCCCTTTCCATGTTCCCTAGGCTCATTTCATTAGCTGAAATTTGTCTCAATTTGCAGAAGTGAGAAAAGACCTTGTCTTGCTTCTCAATTGGACCAAATTTTTTCTTGATATTTTCATCAAGCTTCTTCCATTTTGCATCCAGCTCTTGCTCAACTACTGCAACATCAAACTTTATAAATTTCTTATTTGATTCCAACTTGGGATATGCTATCTTGATCAGATCAATGTTGTCCAAGGCTGGTGGCTTAGTGAAAGTAATTGCTGGAATAATCACCTTGCTGACTTGTATATTGAGCACTTTCTCCCCCTCACTTGGTGACTCCCCCTGCTAACTGGAATGATAGAGTCTTTCTCTCCCTTTTTGTTGGCATCTTGTTGAGTGGAGGTTGAGATTTGTGCTACCACCAATTTCTGAAGTAGCAGAGTTCGTTGAGCTTGATGTAGATGGATTTTAGTAATTGATATTTCCAAGGTTTTGATCCTTTTGTCTAAGGAGTCCACCTTGCTAGTTAGATCAGAATTTTTCCAAAGTTGTCTATTGATGTCTAGCATGGTTGTGTTAGAAAACTTAGCATCCAATCTCTCAATGACATCCTTCTTGACTTGATAAATTTCTGTCTTCAGCTCAGTGACATCCAGATTTTATTTGAGAGATTAAATTTAATGTAGTTGGAGAGAGTTCAGATGTGCTTGTAGAAGTCTCTTGGTGTTTGCATTTGTAGTAGTTTGAAGGGCTATCTGAGTTTGCTGAATGATGTGAGAAAGAGTGGATTTAAAGTGCTGCTCATCACATGCTTTGGTAAATACCCAAGATGAACTCTCCTTCATCATCATCTTCATCCCCAAATATATCCTCAGAACCACCAGTTTCATAATCAACATCTCAGCAGCTGTGGGTGGCATGGCTGTGATGGCATCCTTGGCCCTTTGCATAAAGGCAGTAGTGTGCACCAAGTTGAGCATTCTTTCAGCAGCCACATTGTCCTGTTCAGCCAAAACTTGATAAGCTGAAACAGGGTGAGTAAATGCCTCAACTTCATATGAAACAGAGTCTAAGAAAGCTTGATACTCTTGCTGAAATAGTTGTTTCTTTTTAGCCTCATTGACATCCATTAACTCACTTACAATGGGCTCTTCTCATTCTTCTGTACCTGTTTTTCTATCATGATCTCTATTTTCTTGCATCAAGGGCTCCCCTTAGCTTCCCACCCTCACACCCTCACCTTCACCTACTAAGGTGGGACTCCACTCACTCACTTTTGCCAAGCTGGAAGAAATAGCTTGCAGAGTTTCACTTATTTCCTCTCCTTTTGCCTGAGAGCAACTTAGCCTCTCACTCTGTTAAGCACATTCATCGAGATACAATCACTAGTCGACGGATGAACAATATCCGTCGAAATAGTAGAAATGATAGAGTTTGGAGTAGAGACTACAGTAGAATCTGTGGTGATTGATTTTAGATTTTACACAACATTCTCAGTAGAATCAGAAAGAAAAGGCAAGTGAGCCAATAAATCATCTAAAAGATGATGCTCACTTGCTGTAGATTTTGGCTTCTCCATGAGAGTTAGAGATGAAGAATGAGGAATTGATGTATGAATCATATCAACATCCTGAGAATTTATGGATGAGTTTGGTGTGTTAGGTGCTTCTATAGTTAAAGATTTTGGCTGTGACTCCACATTATTGGAGCCACATCAAGCTGACTTTGAGAAGGTGCATGAACCGAGTCTTTGACTGCAGTAAACACGGTGTGTGCACCCTGTGTATCCCCAATGATTTTTGATTTCTTCTTTCTGACATAAGTTTGGGGTGAGCTTGTGTCCCTAACCCTCTTGGCCTGTGCTCTTGGCTGAGAGCTTTGTTCAATAGCCACATCCTTTTGGGAGGATGCAACTAGAAATGAGCTTATATCCTTGTTAAGCACTACGGTTTGTTGGGAAACTGTAGTGTGACTAGGCCGGGATGCACTCACCTCTCCAACATTATTCTTAGGGCTTCTTTGATGTTCACCCTATCCCTCACCAGTCTCACTTCCCTTCACACTCCCCTCTTGGATTTTAGTGGATTTTACAACTAGTTTCTTTTAAAAGAAACTAGAGGGGGCTTTCTTTGATTTGGATTTGGAAACTGTTGGTTTGATGGCTTGGGTAGGCACCTGTTTGGTCACTGTCACAGGTGCCATAGCCATATTTGATTGCAAAGAAGTAATAGGCTGGGAAGAAGTAGGGACATAAATATTTACCTCACTTACCTGAGGCTATTCCATGATTGGCATGTACACAAGGGGAACATCCTTGTGGTAATTTATCCTATTTAGATCAGCAATAACTCTTCTCTCTTGGACCCAACAAGTTAACTTGTTTGTTGGGTTCTCAATTGAGAGATTCTCAGAAACAAAATTAGCTATCATCATGAAGAATCTAGCATAATAAATATTCTTAGACCTCTTCTTAATATCCCCTAGTTTACTCCCTAACTCATACATAACAAAAGTGCTGAAATTGAAGTACTTATCACTAAGAAGCATGTAAAGCATGTGAACAAGTGAGTAAGATACAACATCAAAATCGCTAATTTTTCCAGGAAACACTTTGATAAATGAGTCACACAGAAAACTCCATTCTTTTCTAAGACCCAATCTCCTAACATCACCTAATTTAGTGGCATCAAGAGCATAGCCCATGGAAACTAGCATATTACTCACATCAGTGTCTGTATGTGAGGCAAGTGCGTTATTTTCAGGAAATTTAAAGCATTTCTCAAGAGCATTACAGTTAATACAGTGTTCATTATCTTTGAGAGTGAATGTAATAGTTTTATCCTTAGAGTTGAACACTACTGTAGTCCAAATTTCCTCGACAACTTCACAGTAGATGGTTGGAGATTCAAGCATGGCATAACTTAATTTGCAGTTCAGTATGAAGTTCATCATCTTGTGATAATCTTCAGAAGCAGGAATTTGCTTATTCACCAGAGCCACAAAGTTATTCTTTTCATAGATAATACAGTGTTCATTACCTTTGAGAGTGAATGTAATAGTTTTGTCCTTAGAGTTGAACACTACTGTAGTCCAAATTTCCTCGACAACTTCACAGTAGATGGTTGGAGATTCAAGCATGGCATAACTTAATTTGCAGTTCAGTATGAAGTTCATCATCTTGTGATAATCTTCAAAAGCCGGAATTTGCTTATTCACCAGAGCCACAAAGTTATTCTTTTCATAGATAAACCCAGTTGAGGACATGATTTTGACTACGGGTGCCATTTCTGTGATTGGAGTTAGTTGCAGAAAGTGAGTATTTGCTTTGGAAATAAGAGAGTTAGAGAAATTGCTTGAGAATGATAAAAGTGAAAAATAGAAATAAAATTAGCTTTTATACTTACTCAAAAATAAACTGTCAAAAATTAAAAAGTAATTTACTTTATGGATAATTTTTGAAACGGCTATTTTAGACATCAATATAGATTAAGAGTAATTAAGCATACCTAACTCACTTACCAACCTAGTGAAGGTGGATTCATCAAGTACCTTGGTAAAGATGTCTGCAAGTTGCTTCTCACTTGGAACAAAATGAAGTTCCACAGTACTATTCATAACATGCTCTCTAATGAAGTGATACTTGATGTCAATGTGCTTGGTCCTTGAATATTGTACTGGATTTTCAGTAATTGCAATGGCACTTGTGTTGTCATAGAAAATGGGAATCCTATTCACCTGTAGACCATAGTCCAACAATTGATTTTTCATCCATAAAATCTGAGCACAACAACTACCAGCTGCAATATATTCAGCTTCAGCTGTAGAAGTAGAAACTGAATTTTGTTTTTTACTGAACCATGATACTAGCTTATTTCCTAGAAATTGACATGTTCCTGTTGTACTCTTTCTATCAATTTTACAACCGGCATAATCTGCATCTGAATAGCCAGTTAGATCAAAACCAGAATCTCTAGGATACCAAATGTCAAGATTTGGCGTTCCTTTGAGATATTTGAAAATCCTCTTAATAACTATTAAATATGATTCTCTAGGATCAGCCTGAGATATAGCACAAATACATGTAGCAAACATTATATCTGGCCTACTGGCTGTTAAATATAAAAGTGAGCCAACCATGCTTCTATAACTTGAAATATCCATAGACTTTTCAGTAGTGTTTAATTCAAGTTTAGTTACAGTGGCCATGGGAGTTTTTACAGATGTGTAATCCATTAAGTCAAACTTCTTTAAAAGATCATAAATGTATTTGGTTTGACTAATAAATATTCCATCACTAACTTGCTTAACTTGTAAACCAAGAATGTAAGTTTGTTCTTCTATCATGCTCATTTCATATTTACTTTGCAATAGTTTGGCAAACTTTTTACAAAGTTTTTCATCTGTAGAACCAAATATAATATCATCTACATAAATTTGAACAAGTATATTAGAGCCATTAACATTTTTAAAGAATAGAGTTTTATCAACAGTACTTCTTGTGAAGTGATTTTCTAAGAGAAACTTTGACAAAGTATCATACCAGGCTCTAGGTGCTTGCTTCAATCCATAAAGTGCTTTTAAAAGATAGTAGACATATTATGGAAAATTTGGATCTTCAAAACCAGGAGGCTGATTGACATAGACTTCCTCCTCCAAGTCTTCATTTAGAAAAGCACTTTTGAAATCCATTTAATAGACCTTGAAATTGGCATGGGCTGCATAGGCTAAGAAGATTCTGATGGTTTCAAGTCTTGCAACAGGAGCAACGGTTTCATCAAAATTAATTCCTTCTTGTAATAAAACATCATCCCGCTGTTGCTCCTCAACCTCAGGGTTTGAAGTCCCGCTACCATATACGATAACGAACTACACTTCTATCACGATATTTAAGGGTTCCCATAAGGGTTTTAACTGTCAGTACTACGTTAGGTAGTCCGACTATGAACTTGGCAAGAGTTCTTATTATCTTAGTGAACTTATTATCTTAACGTCACATCATCTCTGAGGTTTATAACGCTTAGCTCTGATACCATTTCTGTAACACCCCCAAATCCGGGGTCGGGGATCCGGGTTGTCACGAGTTCCATTTCCCTTAATAATACTTAATCTTAATAATCAACCAACTACTGCGTACTGTGACCCCACAATATACACACACACCACAAGTTATAGTCTTAGAGATGAATATCCAAAAATAACACAAGTCATTTTATTCCACAATTATAAACCATTACACCTTAAAAGGGTTTCCGAATAATTTATATATTCCTTGCCATTATTACAATTCATAAATATACATAAGTCTGGTACATCAAAAGTCGAAAGCCTAGCCTATTGGTCATTCCTACCTCAGCTACACGGCATCAACGCTTTCAGAAAACTGCGGAACGTTTCCTAACCGCTTGCGAATTGGAAGCTTGGTCCTGTTCATCTTTTCTATCTGTTGTTGTGTGATGAAAGAAGAAAGCAAGGGTGAGCAACAAGCCCACCGAAATAATATGCATAATAATTTACAAAATATGAGCATTCTCACAGTACTCATGAAAGTCTTGGTCAAAAAGAAATGAACCAAGTTTGATCTCTTAATGCGACCAAGTCGCAAAATATTTAGTATATATGTATATATACTTTTCAAAATCTTGAAATCCTCTGCCATGTATAATATACACAGAGTTCCAAATTATAACTGTATAAAAAATATTGTTGCAAGGTGATCTCATATATCTAACCTTGTCTCAACGTTTTTCTAAAAATCTTTGTCATGCATAAGATAACCATTAACCAGATATAAGTTGAAAAGGTGAAGTTACGAGATACTCCAATATACATATATCTTTTCCGAATAATACTTGAACTACCACCGTTCAAGGTATAATCAGTTTCAAAAGTTTATCACATAGATGAGACTACAAGATAAGATTTCAATAGATTCAATCTTTGAAATATCATTCAGAAGAAATGAAGTTACGAGATATTTCATTAAGACCCGATATATATATATACACCTATATATATCTCATACTTTCCTTGGAAACCTCTATTATGAAAAGTATAAATAGAGTTATAATATCTAATGAATTTGGATAGAAGAAAACCTTGGCATAAACCTGATATCTTGCTGATCAGGCAAAGATACCAATAAGTAACCTTTTCTACTAGTAGATGGACGAATTCCCCACTGGTCATCACCCTGGCCGCATTAGGACCTATGCTGGACTGCCACTCAGCCACTTACGCATTGATGGACTCCCACTGAGCCACTTACACTTTCATGGACGCCCACTGAGCCCATGTTGCTTATGCCGACTCAAATAGATGGACTTCCTTCCCGAACGTTGGGCAAGTAATCAAAATATTTTCTCAACACAGCAACCTCGTTGCGAATATAAAATACACCACAGAGCCGGATCCCTCAGGTTTTGAGCGAGTATTTAAATCCCCTTCGAAAGGAAGATCTTAAATCTAAAAATGAGTTTTGGGATCCGCTCTAACTTTTAAAATCATTTTGAAGACTCGAAAACATTTTAAAGAATGTTTAGAGTAATGCTGATTTAATAAAATAAATCAGTCCCAATATATTAGAAAATATCTGAATATTATTATTCAAATAATATTCCCATAAGGATAATCCTTATAAAAATAATTGAAGTAGAAGTTTTAAAACTTATACTTGAAATGAATAATAAATAACCAAAGATATACTTATACGAAAGTACGATCTTTATTTAAATAATCAAAAATGAGTTTGATTATCGAAACATTATTCTTTAATAAAATAAAGAATATTATTTAATAAAATAAGCGGAGTCATAAGTCCTCGAATGAATATTCAAAATAATATTCATTAAATAAAATAAGCGGAGTCATAAGTCCTCGAATGAATATTCAAGATAATATTAATTAAGTAAAATAAAGTTATCGAATAAACCTTATTCAATTAATGGTTTTGAAAACTATTCATATATATAAATATACATATATATATATATTATACTCGGGAACATCGACTCCCGGTTTAGAAAATGTTCACCTTTGGGTCCCCTATATTAAGGGTATACGCAACTACTGCTTATCTCTAGCATATGTATTATGCAACTTATAAGCATTTGAATCAACAATTAGATATCAAGATTACGAAACAGACATGCATATATACCATATCAGCATGCTCCAATATATCGCAAGATTTGCTAATAACAATCATGCACTTATCACAAGATAATGCATATACATATATTTACATCACAATAACAGTATAACGGGTAGAAAACTTGCCTGAGCGTTCCGGGGTAGACTTAAGCTTAGAGTGGGTCCGATAACCTCTGAACAACAACATAAGTCGGAATTAAACCACGGTCACTTAAGAAACTAGACTTTAACCAATTGAACCCTAACGTTCGCTTATGGTCACTTCTACGCTTAACGAATCACATAAGTCATTCTAGTACCCTCGGCTCCACCATTTTTAATAAATTAACCATTAAGAATTTTAAGGCGATTATTTCGCGAGTACTCTACCAACTGTCTAATCCACTTTAAATAATTGTTTCATACTCCAATTAGTCATTTAAGGGCCTTAACCAAGGTTTCAAAGTAAGGCGAGGGGTAATGGTTCGTTCGTGAAACGCCGTTACTTAAAACGGTGGTTTCTCGTAAACCGTATATCGGATTCAAGTGAACCACATATCAAAATGAAGCTCGTAACATGAACTATCTAAACATGGTAATGGTCAGTTAATGGTAGTGAGTGTTAGGGTGCAAAAGTTAAGCACATAACAGTCTAAGGAAAATTGGGCATTACGACGGCTATAACTTAGCAATTCCCAAATTTTTACCCAATCAATTCAATATCAAACTACCACCAATCAATACCATTCCACCATCATTCAACCACAATACAAGATCATTTAACTATAACTCAAGATCTCAACTTATTCATATAAACCAAGTCAAAATGTGATCAAGAACATTAAATCCAACAAGTATCACGCCTAACCCCAAAATCAACAAAACCACTTACTAAACAAAACTCTAAACATGAGTACACACCCATTACTCTAACCCATCATCTGAACATTATGAAATACAAACCAACAAAACTTAAGACTAAGGGTTTGAGAAGTTATACCTTCCTTGGAGAGTGGAGAATCACTTAGGAAGCCTTAAATAACCACTAACTATCTCTACTAAGCTTGGATCTTGAAGAAAATATAAGAAAACACGAAGTTAGTTTCTTGAAAAGACTATTCACCAAGAACTTTGATGAATTGATTAGCTATGTTAAACATGAAATCTTGATTTTAAACTTATGGCTCATCTAAGTTATGAATTATGGAAGCTAAAGAAATAAACCTCTTGAATTATGATTAAGTGGAGCTTGGGTTTTGGAATTTTTCTTCCTTGCTTTTCTTCAAAAAGCCGTGAGCAAGGAGATGAGGGGGGGGAGAAATGAATGTGTTTGCTTGGTTGCTTCTTCTTTTGACGTAGGAATTGATTTTAACCTTTTTACCATGGTTAATAATGTTTGGCTAATAATCAACCAACAAAACCTACCCACTTGTCATGCTTATGTCATCTTCCTTATGTCATCCATTTGCCACATGCCTTTGTCTTGTGGTTTGATGATGTCATAATACCTTGGATGCTTGTACAAGCTTGTCTCTTGGTCGCGTATGTGTTTTACGGTCGCTTAACTTTCGTTCTCGTTATCCATTTGAAGGATCATATCCGGGATCTTATTACTTGGGTTCCCCTACCCTTTCTCAATATTTTATATTCTTTTATGATCCCCTCTTATAATCCTTGAATTTAAATCCTTTTAATTATGTTACCTTATACTCAATTCTTTCGGTATCTGGTGGATTTTCGGGAAAAATCAAAGTATTCAAATTTGAATTCTGACGACCTTTACATACACTCATTTACTTTATGGAATACTAATACGATCTTAGAATTTCCATAACAGTACTCCTATATAGCGTGGTCTGATAATTTTCCTTAATCAGCATCATCAGCAAAAGTTACTATTCATCCGTGTTTCAAAAATTCCAAAAATTGGGGTTATTACAGTCTCCCCTCCTTAAAAGGATTCCATCCCGGAATCAAATAGATAATGAATAGGGATACTTTCTTAGCATTGCATTTTCTAACTCTCAAGTCAATTTTCCCACATTGTGGTTCTACCACCAACTCTGACAAGTTTGATAACCCTTCTCCTAAGCACTTGTCCCTTTTCGATCTATAACCCTTCCTAGTTGCTCCATATAGGTTACATCTGGTTGCATGTCTATGCGCTCATATGCCCCTATTTGTCTGGCATCCGAATTACACTTCCTTAACATTGATACATGGAACACGTTATAAAGTTGCTACAGGTTCGGGGGTAGGGCAAGCTCATATGCTAACTTCCCAATACGTCTTAATACCTCAAAGGGTCCAACAATTCGAGGGCTTAGCTTTCCTTTCTTTCCGAACCTTATCCATCCTTTCCAAGGGAATACCTATAAGTGCACTAGGTCCCCTACTTCCTACTTTTTGTCCTTTCGTGTCAAATCAACATACTTCTTATGTCCATCTTGGGCTACTACCAGCCGTCCTCTGATTAGATCTATTATATCCCTGGTCCTTTGGACCACTGCTGGTCCGAGCATCTAGCGCTCTGCAACTTCATCCTAACATAAGGGAGATCGACATTGTGTTCCCTCAAGGATCTCATAAGGCGACATCTCGACAATGATATATGATCTATTATCGTAAGAAAACTCAATCCGTGTTAAGTGATCATTCCAAATTCTTTCAAGTCTATTGCACAAACTCTCATCATAGCTTCTAGCATTATAGCTTTTGCTTCTCAATACCCATTCTTTTCCAGTTCGTGATCGGTACTATCTTCCGTACAGAATACTATTCTAGATATGCCTTTACTCGCTAGAGTTTTATAACCTTTTAATAATCGCGTCAACCTTAGTATCACGAACGCGTTGGAATCGGAATACCACCGTACTTGGTACCACTTCATCTCTAGCTGCCTCCATCTTCGAAAGCTTGGTCCTTCGTAAAGAAGTAAAAGAATTTATTGAGAGATCACTATGATCATGAACACTTGTTCTATTGCATAGTTAGTACAGAAGGTGGCCAGCCTTTAGTACTTGACAAGCAATTAAACAACATGTGGTATCCTACTAGGCTTCTATCACACAGATAGATAGTCATTCGGCAGAACCTCCCCTTTTGGAAGGGTTGTTCTTCTCAGCTTACATGAAATGAAAAGAAGAGAAAAGAACGAACTGAAGAGAATTATATATATGAAAAAAATACTACCGTAAAATATCTGGCTTGGAATATACCTCTGAACTATAGAGGTTTGTCATAGGAGAACAAAACGTATACGTATATATATCAACATCAAGTATTATAGCATCGCATTTCACCTGCTTAAATATTTACTATTCCGTCCATCGTTCTATGGACCCATGCTCTTGCTCGAGCTCATAAACAATCACCTTTGAAACTCTCTCGACATCGAAAA
The DNA here is from genome assembly GCF_009905375.1 of Apium graveolens. Classification (NCBI taxonomy): domain Eukaryota; kingdom Viridiplantae; phylum Streptophyta; class Magnoliopsida; order Apiales; family Apiaceae; genus Apium; species Apium graveolens. Next base: position 273,466,019 of record NC_133650.1, on the reverse strand, counting down.
TCGAATCTGGGATTTCATTCTAGACATCATCGTTATTAGAATTCTATGCTTGCATCGCAACCTTCCTCGTATAGTAATACAACCCTCTATTGATAAGAAGGAATAAATATTTAATAGGTAGATAATCGACTTAAATAGCCTATCAATAATAATTTATACATCACCACGACCCGATTAGTGGTACTCAATTTCAACATTCATTACAATACAACTCTCACAGTTGTCATCGTCTCATTATTCATAGACTCATTGTAGCATTACTGTAGTCCACCACGGACCTACTGCAGTCATTCGTTTTCCATGTAATCTTAATATCTAACCATACAGAGTCCATACATGCCGTATAGAACTGTTCTAAGGAGTTAACATAATCACCATTCATGATTCATGAAGAACACTCCAGATCCTGACGTACATTCATGACATGAAGCAGATAAAATTACAGAAGAGTTTCAATCAAAGCAACGATAGCAGGTTAATACCATTCTTAATCATATGCCTTCAATAGAAGACTTAACTCAAAGGTTTGTTAAGTCCTTTTTGAAACATGGACCTGGATTATTCTCAAGATAGTACCTTCTAAGATAGGTAGCCCGCTCACAGCGATAACATGAATTAAATCTTTACCAGACTGCTATTATGGTTGAGTATCGCACAATCATCAGAAGGAATGTCAATCTTTCACACCATAATACCACCTTCACGGCTTTAACCATCATTAATGTATTCCTCTGGCACGAGCGCCTATAATTTCTCTTTTACAGTTAAAGTGTCGGCCACCTCATTGGCCTTTCCTGATAGTAATAGTTCCTTATAATCAATGTCTTTTGAACGAGCTCCAACTAAATTTTCTACCTCATTTACAATCACTGCTTGTGTGAAAATGCTCTTCCTTAAGCTTTGGTGAAAAAAAATCACCATTTTTCCATAAATTATTGCCTCGGTCTTTAGATGTGAACATTGCCACGACTGACTCTCGATCATACTTAGGACGTCTCTTATCTTGGGTCCTTGTTTTCACCAATCTAGACCCTCGTTGGATCAATCTATACTTTCTTATGGTTCAACACGTGCCCCACCTAGCATTATTGTAACACCCCCAAATCCGGGGTCGGGGATCTGGGTTGTCACGAGTTCCATTTCCCTTAATAACACTTAATCTTAATAAACAATCAACTACTGCGTACTGTGACCCCACAATATACACACACACACCACAAGTTATAGTCTCAGAGATGAATACCCAAAATAACACAAGTCATTTTATTCCACAATTATAAGCCATTACACCTCAAAAGGCATCTGAATAAATTTACATTTCTTTGCCATTATTACAATTCATATAGATACATAAGTCTGGTACATCAGAAGTTGAAAGTCTAGCCTATTGGTAATTTCTACCTCAGCTACAGCGGCATCAACGCTTCCAGAAAATTGCGGAATGTTTCCTAACCGCTTGTGAATTGGAAGCTTGGTCCTGATCATCTTTTCTATTTGTTGTTGTGTGATGAAAGAAGAAAGCAAGGGTGAGCAACAAGCCCACCGAAATAATATGTATAATAATTAACAATATATGAGCATTCTCATAGTACTCATGAAAGTCTTGGTCAAGAAGAAATGAACCAAGCTGATATCTTAACGCGACCAAGTCGCAAAATATTCAGTATGTATATACATATATACTTTTCACAATCTTTGAAATCCTCTGACATGTATAATATACACAAAGTTCCAGTTTATAACTGTATAAAAATATGGTTGCAAGGTGATCTCATATATCTAACCTTGTCTCAACGTTTTTCTGAAAATCTTTCACATGCACAAGATAATCATTTACTAGATATAAGTTTAAAAGATGAAGTTACAAGATACTCCAATATACTTATATCTTTTCCGAATACTACTTGAACTACCACCGTTCAATGTATAAATAGTTCATCTCATAGATTAAGCTACAAGACAATACTTGTATAGAATCAATCTTTAAAATATCATCAAAATAAAATGAAGTTACGAGATACTTCATTTGATGCAAACATCATTTTGAAAACTCGATCCTGCCAACACTCAACAATCGCCCAACCGTAGCCTTTCTATCGAAGTACTCTGGGTAGTGTTGCAGAAATATCCAATTGGATGATGAACTCATTACGGGAGTTTGCCGCGCCAGGAAGACCACTTACGATGATCAGTCGCAGTAGTGGAACCCCACCATTTTCCACATGTAGAGGAGAACCTGTCGGATTTACTTGTCAACCGAACACTGGACTCCTAAGGAATGGACCGTCTTAGCGGAACTTCCAGGCCATTTGGGCCAATATAATAAGGCTGGGCCGGCGCCACTCGACCACTTATGCCACTCCTAGTTCAGATGAAATCCATGACTCTGAAACGTAAAGCTCGTCCCCCCTTTCCCCAAGTAGAAACTTGTTAATACGGCTCCACCAAGAAGTCGTATCTAGTTGGAAAGGAAAACTCACCGATATTTCCCAGGCGATGCCTGTTAATGGATTAACTTGTTCCAAGAATTTTACTTCCCGAGTGTTGGGTAAGTAATCAAAAACTATTTTATCAAAATAGCAACCTTGTTGCGAATATAAAATACACCACAGAGCCGGATCCCTCAGGTTTTGAGCGAGTATTTAAAACCCCTTCGAAAGGAGGATCTTAAATATAAAAAAAATGTGTTTTGGGATCCGCCCTAACTTTTAAAATCATTTTAAAGGCTCGAAAACATTTTTAAGAATGTTTGGAGTGATGTTGATTTAATAACATAAATCAGTCCCAATATATTAGAAAATATCTGAATATTATTTTTTAAATAATATTCCCATAAAGAATAATCTTTAAAAAATATTTGAAGTAGAAGTTGTAAAACTTATACTTGAAATGAATATTAAATAACCAAAGATATACTTATACGAAAGTAATATCTTTATTTGAATAATCAAAAGTGAGTTTAATTATCGACACATTATTCTTTAATAAAGTAAAGAATATTAATTAGTAAATAATCGGAGTCATAAGTCCTTGAATGAATATTCAAAATAATATTCAATAATGAAATAAACGGAGTCATAAGCCCTCGAATGAATATTCGAAATAATATTCATTAATAAAGTAAACGGAGTCATAAGCCCCCGAATGAATATTCAAAATAATATTCATTAATAAAATAAACGGAGTCATAAGCCCCCGAATGAATATTCGAAATAATATTCATTAATAAAATAAAGTTATCGAATAAACCTTATTTGATTCATAGTTTTAAAAACTATGCATATATATATAAATATATATATATATATATATTATACTCGGGAGCATCGACTCCCGGTTTTAGAAAAATGTTCACCTTTGGGTCCCCTATACTAAGGGTATATGCAAATTACTGCTTATCTCTAGCATAGGTATTATCAACTGAATCAACAGATATATGTATCAAGAATACGAAACAGGCATGCATATATACCATATCACATGCTACAATATATCATAAGAATTTGCTAATTAACCATCATGCATCTATCACAAGATAATGCATATACATATGTATACATCACAACAACAGTATAACGGGTAGAAAACTTGCCTGAGTGTTCTCGGATAGACTTAAGCTTAGAGTGGGTCCGATAACCTATGAACAACAACATAAGTCGGAATTAAACCCCGGTCGCTTAAGAAACTAGACTTTAACCAATTAGACCCCTTACGTTCGCTTTCGCGCTTAACGATTCACTTAAGTCGCTCGAGTACCCTCGGCTCCACTATTTTTAATAAATTACCCATTAAGAGTTTTAAGGCGATTCTTTCGCGACTACCCTACCAATCGTCTAACCCACTTTACATAATTTTTTCATAATCCAATTAGTCATTTAAGGGCCTTAACCAATGTTTCAAAGTAAGGCGAGGGGTAATGGTTCGTTCGCGAAACGCCGTTACTTAAAATGGTCGTTTCTCAACGCTCGTAACTCGGATTTAGGCGAACGACATATCAAAATGAAGCTCGTAACATGAAATATCTAAACATGGAAAAGGTTAGAATCTTACAGTAAGTTCACGGGTCCTAAAGTTCAGAACAGAACAGTTAAGAAAAATCGGGCATTATGACGGTTATGTTTACGCGATTTCCAATTTAATTATCACTCTAAATTCTCATCAATTCACTCACAACCACCAACGAAACAATATTCAACTATCATACTACAAACTCAGTCCCCAACTCCAAATTTTACCAATTTATCCAACCAATCAAAGACCCAATATTCAAAACCAATACAAATCCACCAAAACTACTTATAATCAAAGATCAAGCCTTAATACTAACAATGCTTCAATAAAACTTAATGGAATCATAAAATCAAAGCTAGGGTTTGAAGTTTATACCTTCCTTGGTAGGTGTTAAGTTGCTAGGAATCCTTAGGGAGCCTTAATCTAACCTCCTACAAGCTTGATCTTTCCAAAGAAATCAAGAACACAAAGTTAGGTTTTGAAGTTTCTAAACATCCGATTGAAAGAACTGTAAAAATGAGGGTCTTACCATGTTTATTTGGAAGAGACTTGTGAACAAGAGTTGTAGGCCATTTCAATATCTTTCCAACGAGCCATAGAACACATCATTTGAGTGAATATTTCAGGAGATATGGCAGTTTGAAGTTGCTGCTCTGGTTTTGGCCGAGAGCAAGCTTTCAAGGGGGAGAAAGTGAAATGCTTCTTGTTTTGCCCTTTGATTAATTGTGTGGTGAATTACTTGGTTGCTTCTCTTTTATTTTAATTAACCATATTTAGAATTTACCATGGTTAAAAACACTTGGCTAATATTCCACCAATTCAAAATATCTACTAGGTCATGCTTAGGTCATCTTGATTATGTCATCCTTTTACACTTGTTTTCTTCTTATTAGTATGATGACATCATCACCCACTAACCTCTTTGATTAACCCCTAATTACTTGGCTAATGATCGCTGATCTGTTATACGGTTCGCTTCACTTTCGTTCTCGTTTATCGTTTGAGGGATCATACCCGGGATCTTATTACTTGGGTTCCCTTAACCTTTTTCAATACATTATATTCCTTGTATGATCCTCTCTTATAATCCTTGAATTTAAATCCTTTTAATCATGTTACCTTATACTCAATTCTTTCGATATCTGGTGGATTTTCGGGAAAAATCAAAGTGTTCGGATTTGGATTCTGACGATCTTTACATACACTTATTTACTTTATGGAATACTAATACGATCTTAGAATTTCCATAACAGTACTCCTATATAGCGTGGTCTGATAATTTTCCTTAATCAGCATCATCAACAAATGTTACTATTCATCCGTGTTTCAAAAATTCCAAAAATTGGGGTTATTACAGTCTCCCCTCCTTAAAAGGATTCCGTCCCGGAATCAGATAGAAAATGAATAGGGATGCTCTCTTAGCATTGCACTTTCTAAGTCTCAAGTAAATTTTCCCACATTATGGTTCTACCACCAAACTCTGCCTAGTTTGATAACCCTTCTCCTAAGCACTTGTTCCTTTTCAATCTATAACCCTTTCTGGTTGCTCCAGATAGGTTACGTCTGGTTGCATGCCTATGCGCTCATGTGCCCCTATTTTTCTGGAATCCAAATTATACTTCCTTAACATTGATACGTGGAACACGTTACGAACTTGCTATAGGTTCGGGGGTAGGTCTAGCTCATATGCTAACTTCCCAATACGTCTTAATATCTCCAAGGGTCCAACACTTCGTGGGCTTAGCTTTCCTTTCTTTCTGAACCACATCCATCTTTTCCAAGGGAATACCTATAACAGCACTAGGTCCCCTACTTCCTATTTCTTGTCCTTTAGTGTCAATTCAACATACTTCTCATGTCCAGCTTGGGCTACTACCATCCGTCTTCTGATTAGATCTAATATATCCCTGGTCCTTTGGACCACTGCTGGTCCGAGCATCTTGCGCTCTGCAACTTCATCCTAACATAAGGGAGATCAACATTGTCTTCCCTCAAGGATCTCGTAAGGCGACATCTCGATAATGACATATGATCTATTGTCGTAAGAAAACTCAATCCGCGTTAAGTGATCATTCCAAATTCTTTCAAGTCTATTGTACAGACTCTCATCATAGCTTCTAGCATTATAGCTTTTGCTTCTCAATATTCCTTCTTTTCTTGTTCGTAGTCATTACCATCTTCCGCACCTAATATTATACTGGTTATACTTTTGTCGTTAGCGTTCTATAACCTTTTAATAACCACGTCAACCTTAGTATCACGAACGTGTTTCCATTCCGAATACCACCATAACTTTACTACTCCTTTTTCAGCTGTTTCTATTTTCCAAAGTTTGATCAATCATATAGAAGTAAAAGAATTTATTGAGAGATCACTATGATCATGAACACTTGTTACATCGCATAGTTAGTACAGAAGGTGGCCAGCCTCTAGTACTTGACAAGCAATTAAACAACATGTGGTATCCTACTAGGCTTCTATCACACAGATAGATAGTCATTCGGCAATACCTCCCCTTCTGGAAGGGTTGTTCTTCTCAGCTTACATGAAATGAAAAGAAGAGAAAAGAACGAATTGAAGAGAATTGTATATATGAAAAAAAATATACTGCCACAAAATATCTGGCTTGGAACCTACCTCTGAACTATAGAGGTTTGTCATAGGAGAACGAAACATATGAGTATTTATATCAACATCAAGTATTATAGCATCGCATTTCACATGCCTAAATATTTGCTATTCCGTCCATTATTCTATGGACCCATGCTCTTCCTCGAGCTTATACACAATCACCTTTGAAACTCCCTCGATTTCAAAAATCGAACCTGGGATCTCATTCTAGACATCATCGTTACTAGAGTTCTATGCTTGCACCGCAACCTTCCTCGTATAATAATACGACTCTCTTTTCATAAGAAAGAATAAATATTCAATAGGTAGATACTCTACTTAATTCGTCTATCAATGATAACTTATACACTACCACGACCCGATTAGTGGTACTCAATCTCAACATCCATTCCAATACAACTCTCACGGTTGTAACCAGCTCATTACTCTCAGAATCATTGTTGTATTAGTATGGTCCACTACTGACCTACTGTCATCATTCACGTTCCATGAAATCTTAATATCTAACCATACGGAGTCCATACATGTCGTATCAAATCCTTCTAAGGAGGTAACATAATCACCATTTCTGATTCATGAAGAACACTCCTGATCCTGACATGACATGAAGCAGATAAAATTGCAGAAGAGTTTCAATCAAAGAAACGATAGCAGGTTAATATCATCCTAAATCATATGCCTTAAATAGAAGACTTAACTCAAAGGTTCGTCTAGTCCTTTTTGAAACATGGTCCTGGCTTATCTCAAGATAGTATCTTCTGATATAGATAGCCCGCTCATGGCGATTACACGAATTAAACCTTTACCAACTACTATTACGGTTGGGTATTGCACAGTCATCAGAAGGAATGTCAATCTTCCAAACCATAATACAACCTTCACAGCTTTAACCATCATCACTGCATTCCTCTGGCACGAGCGCCTATAATTATTCTCTTACCTTTAAAGTGTCGGCCACCTCTTTGGCCTTTCTTAATAGTAAAATTTCCTTACAATTAATGTCGTCTTAACCACTTTTACTAATTTTCTACCCTATTTCCGATCACTGCTTGAGTGAAGATGTTTTCCTTAAAATCAGATGAGTAAAAAAAAATATCACCATTTTTCCATAAGTTATTGCCTCAGTCTTTAGAGGCTAATCACTGTCAAGACTGACTCTCAATCATACTTAGAACATCTTTTATCCTGGGACCCTAATTGCCCTGAACAATTTCGACCTTTACTGGTTCGATCCATAATTTCTCGTGGTTTAACACGTGCCCCACTTGGCATCATTGTAATTACGTCATATTTCCTTTATCAACATTTCTATTCTTGAGAATTTTGAATATTACCTTTCTTTCTTGTAAAACCTCTTAGGTTATCCTTGAATCGCCCCTCCTGCATTCCCTAAATACAGGGCATATCAAGATACCATTTATTAATACCAGAATCATTGTCTATATACTTCTGAAAAATTTCTCCACTGATTCTTAAGGGTTGTTATTACCTTAATCCTTTCCAATTCATACTGTCAAACTCATACTATCCCTATTAAGGGTGAAATGCCAACCTTTATGCATTCCCCTGGGATTCATTTTAAGTTACCGATGTTCTATCCTTAATTCCACCTTTAAAAAAAAATACATGCATCCTTCCATGGATAAATCAAGTCATATATCCCTGATAAGGGTGTCTTATTCAATCATTCTCACCTCGATAGTATATGCCTAATTTTAACAATAACATCTGTATTCAAGATGAGGTCAATCAATATGGCCTCCAAAAGATAACAACGGTTATCCGCTTTTCTTGCCTAATTTGATAACGATAACAAGGATGTTCTGGAAGATATTGGTCGTGTTCAACGCGAACTTCTTCTTAATAATTCCTTATTTACCTTTGTTGTTTACCTCAACAGTCATCTCAATGTTGGGATATCTTTCATACCTGGCGTCTCCCTTTCTGGGTATCATGCCACCGGTCTTACACTTCACCTTCTTGAAGGTCACTTCCTTCATCCAATTTTCTTAATTTCTTACTTTCTTGTCTCCTCAGTCTAACCGCGTCTCATTATTTATCCTTCGAATTATCTCAAGGTTTCCTCGAATCTTCCCAACTTACAGGGGATAAAATATATGTATCTCTTATGCCCTCAACCATCAATTTTAACTCATGGTGAATCACCATCATCCTGATGATTACGTACTTTTCTATTTCTATTGCTACGAGTCTTTAGGGTTTCCTCATACCCAACTTCCTTATCATTCCTCAAACTCTATTGCCTTTATATTCCTTTCCACTTCAGTTTTTTTTTATTTTCCTTTCTCTTATCATTATTTCATGAACCAACACAACATAAGAATTGATTTCATACATCCCGTCATTCTGGATTCGTGTTCTCAGAACGAATCTTGATAACTTTTACAACTTAGATTCATAATTCATCATACTCGTCTGCCTTTGTTCTGGCTCTAAAGCTTTTACACTATCTTTTTATCTTTGGGAATTACTTTCCCGAAAACAATTGACTGAACTTAAATCAGTTTATTATAATCTCTTGCTTCGTGCCTTCCTTGGCCTTTCACCAGTGGGTGGTCTCTCTCTTAGAAGGGTAAGTGATAAAAACAGTCTTTTGTCGGTTCGTCAATCATTCAGAATCTCAAATGATTCCTCTATTTCCTTTAGCCAGGCTCTTGCCTCGACTGGGTTAGCTTGTTCCTTGGAACTCTGAGAGCTTAGCGACTTAAAGGTCCTGAAAGAATTTCTCACCGCATTGTTTCCTCAGGGTGGTGGTTGGGGATAATAGTCTAAGTTCTGTTCAGACAGGTCCATGAATTGTCGTATAGGAGTACCGTCTCGGGTCTCCTTTCCTTACTCGACTTTCTGTTTCCTTAGTATGAACGTTCCCTCCTCCTCCTCCTCATAATCGGGGTCATCCTATATGTTTTAAATCCTCATTTTCCACTTCATTATGTTATGGATTCCTTCTATCTTGATGGCGACCTCCCTGACTATCACATTCAGGGTTTGCTCTAAATCTTATTCCTCAAACTAGGGCTTTCATCTAAGATCTCATCTTTAAGCTCTTGAACATTGAAACCCAAATTTTTTTTTTGTCAGAATACCTCATTATTCCCTTATCATCTTTCTCGGTATTAATCTCTTCTCCCGTCATTGGCTCTCTGCCTTCATTCATCACTTTTTCTTGGCACAATATGATCTTTTCCAATAATTCGGGCTGCATTACAATCTCAAACAGCTTTTCGGTACCGGCTCCGGTTACCTTCACTTCTATTTCCATTTTCTCGAAATCTCTTATCAACTCTCCCAAAGACATTATCATCTTGAGTCTCTCCTTTCTACTAATGAATTAGCCACCATATTGGCTTTCCCTGGATGATAAAGAATCTCATAATCGTAATCCTTAATTAGCTCTAACCACCTCCTCTGGCGCATGTTGAGCTCTTTCTGCGTGAAAATGCACTAGAGCACCTATGGCTTGTGTAAATCTCGCACTTCTCTCCATACAAGTAGTGCCTCCAATCTTTAGGGCAAAACTATTGCCACGAGCCTAAGCTCATGGGTAGGGATATCGAATTTTATATTCCCTTAATTGTCTTAACACGTAAGCGATTACCTTGCTGTGTTGTATAAGAAGCACCCTAATTCCTTATGTGAAGCGTCACTACAGATCACAAAATCTTGTTTTCCATTCGGCAACGCCAGCATAGGGGCCGTCACCAACCTTTTCTTCAGTTCTTAAAAGTTGTTCTCGCATTTCTCTGTCCATTCGAACTTCTCAGTCTTACGAGTAAGCCGCGTTAAAGGGGCCACTATCTTTACAAACTTGAACGAACCTCCGGTAGTGACCGGCCAATCCTACCTCTGGCAGTCGCTCTAACCATGGTTATCAATTCCTCAGCGACCATCTCTTCAGTCTTGTTAGGATCCTCCACGGGATCCTTCTCAGCAACAATCCCTTCTGGGACAACATCCTTAACCGCTACATCCTCAATATGAATATCATCCGGTCCCTCATTAGGGTGTTCCATTGGATCCACAATCCGATCCCCAATCAGTAATAAAACATCATCCCGCTGTTGCTCCTCAACCTCAGGGTTCGAAGTCCCGCTACCATATACGATAACGAACTACGCTTCTATCACGATATTTATAAGGGTTCCCATAAGGGTTTTAACTGTCAATACTAAGTTAGGTAGTCCGACTATGAACTTGGCAAGAGTTCTTATTATCTTAGTGAACTTATTATCTTAACGTCATATCATTTCTGAGGTTTATAATGCTTAGCTCTGATATCATTTCTGTAACACCCCCAAATCCTTGGTCGGGGATCGGGTTGTCACGAGTTCGATTTCCCTTAATAATACTTAATCTTAATAATCAACCAACTACTGCGTACTGTGACCCCACAATATACACACACACCACAAGTTATAGTCTCAGAGATGAATATCCAAAAATAACACAAGTCATTTTATTCCACAATTATAAACCATTACACCTTAAAAGGGTTTCCGAATAATTTACATATTCCTTGCCATTATTACAATTCATAAATATACATAAGTCTGGTACATCAAAAGTCGAAAGCCTAGCCTATTGGTAGATCCTACCTCAGCTACACGACATCAACGCTTTCAGAAAACTGCGGAACATTTCCTAACCGCTTGTGAATTGGTAGCTTGGTCATGTTCATCTTTTCTATCTGTTATTGTGTGATGAAAGAAGAAAGCAAGGGTGAGCAACAAGCCCACCGAAATAATATGCATAATAATTTACAAAATATGAGCATTCTCACAGTACTCATAAAAGTCTTGGTCAAAAAGAAATGAACCAAGTTTGATCTCTTAATGCGACCAAGTCGCAAAATATTTAGTATATATGTATATATACTTTTCAAAATCTTGAAATCCTCTGCCATGTATAATATACACAGAGTTCCAGTTTATAACTGTATAAAAAATATCGTTGCAAGGTGATCTCATATATCTAACCTTGTCTCAACATTTTTCTGAAAATCTTTGTCATGCATAAGATAACCATTAACCAGATATAAGTTGAAAAGGTGATGTTACGAGATACTCCAACATACTTATATCTTTTCTGAATACTACTTGAACTACCACCGTTCAAGGTATAATCAGTTTCAAAAGTTCATCACATAGATGAGACTACAAGATACGATTTCAATAGATTCAATCTTTGAAATATCATTCAGAAGAAATGAAGTTACGAGATACTTCATTAAGTCCTGATATATATATACACCTATATATATCTCATACTTTCCTTGGAAACCTCTGTTATGAAAAGTATAAATAGAGTTATAATATCCAATGAATTTGGATAGAAGAAAACCTTGGCATAAACCTGATATCTTGCTGATCAGGAAAAGATACCAATAAGTAACCTTTTATACTAGTAGATGGACGAATTCCCCACTGGTCATCACCCTGGCCGCATTAGGACCCATGCTGGACTGCCACTCAGCCACTTACGCATTGATGGACTCCCACTGAGCCACTTACACTTTCATGGACGCCCACTGAGCCCATGTTGCTTATGCCGACTCAAATAGATGGACTTCCTTCCCGAACGTTGGGCAAGTAATCAAAATGTTTTCTCAACACAGCAACCTCGTTGCGAATATAAAATACACCACAGAGCCGGATCCCTCAGGTTTTGAGCGAGTATTTAAATCCCCTTCGAAAGGAAGATCTTAAATCTAAAAATGAGTTTTGGGATCCGCTCTAACTTTTAAAATCATTTTGAAGACTCGAAAACATTTTAAAGAATGTTTAGAGTAATGCTGATTTAATAAAATAAATCAGTCCCAATATATTAGAAAATATCTGAATATTATTATTTAAATAATATTTCCATAAGGATAATCCTTATAAAAATAATTAAAGTAGAAGTTTTAAAACTTATACTTGAAATGAATAATAAATAACCAAAGATATACTTATACGAAAGTACGATCTTTATTTAAATAATCAAAAATAAGTTTGATTATCGAAACATTATTCTTTAATAAAATAAAGAATATTATTTAATAAAATAAGCGGAGTCATAAGTCCTCGAATGAATATTCAAAATAATATTCATTAAATAAAATAAGCGGAGTCATAAGTCCTCGAATGAATATTCAAGATAATATTAGTTAATTAAAATAAAGTTATCGAATAAACCTTATTCGATTAATGGTTTTGAAAACTATTCATATATATATATATATATATATTATACTCGGGAACATCGACTCCCGGTTTAGAAAATGTTCACCTTTGGGTCCCCTATACTAAGGATATACGCAACTACTGCTTATCTCTAGCATAGGTATTATGCAACTTATAAGCATTTGAATCAACAATAAGATATCAAGATTACGAAACAGACATGCATATATACCATATCAACATGCTCCAATATATCACAAGATTTGCTAATAACAATCATGCACTTATCACAAGATAATGCATATACATATATTTACATCAGAACAACAGTATAACGGGTAGAAAACTTGCCTGAGCGTTCCGGAGTAGACTTAAGCTTAGAGTGGGTCCGATAACCTCTAAACAACAACATAAGTCGGAATTAAACCACGGTCACTTAAGAAACTAGACTTTAACCAATTGAACCCTAACGTTCGTTTATGGTCACTTCTACGCTTAACGAATCACATAAGTCGTTCGAGTACCCTTGGGTCCACCATTTTTAATAAATTAACCATTAAGAATTTTAAGGCGATTCTTTCGCGAGTACTCTACCAACTGTCTAATCCATTTTAAATAATTGTTTCATACTCCAATTAGTCATTTAAGGGCCTTAACCGAGGTTTCAAAGTAAGACGAGGGGTAATGGTTCGTTCGCGAAATGTCGTTACTTAAAACGGTCGTTTCTCCTAAACCGTACATCGGATTCAAGCGAACCAAATATCAAAACGAAGCTCATAACATGAACAATCTAAAAATGGTAATGGTCAGTTAATGGAAGTGAGTGTTCGGGTGCAAAAGTTAAGCACAAAACAGTCTAAGGAAAATTGGGCATTACGACGGCTATAACTTAGCAATTCCCAAATTTTTACCCAATCAATTAAATATCAAATCACCACCAATCAACACCATTCCACCATCATTTAACCACAATACAAGATCATTTAACTATAACTCGAGATCTTAACTTATTCATCTAAACCAAGTCAAAATGTGACCAAGAACATCAAATCCAACAAGTATCACGCCTAACCCAAAAATCAACAAAACCACTTACTAAACAAAGCTCTAAACATGAGTACACACCCATTACACTAACCCATCATCTAAAAATTATGAAATCCAAACCAACAAAACTTAAGACTAAGGGTTTGAGAAGTTATACCTTCCTTGGAGAGTGGAGAATCACTTAGGAAGCCTTAAATAACCACTAACTATCTCTACTAAGCTTGGATCTTGAAGAAAATATAATAAAACACAAAGTTAGTTCCTTGAAAAGACTATTCACCAAGAACTTGGATGAATTGATTAGCTATGTTAAACATGAAATCTTGAGCTTAAACTTATGGCTCATCTAAGTTATGAATTATGGAAGCTAAAGAAACAAACCTCTTGAATTATGATTAAGTGGAGCTTGGGTTTTGGAATTTTTCTTCCTTGCTTTTCTTCAAAAAGCCGTGAGCAAGGAGATGGGGGGGGGGAAATGAATGTGTTTGCTTGGTTGCTTCTTCTTTTGACTTAGGAATTGATTTTAACCTTTTACCATGGTTAATAATGTTTGACTAATAATAAACCAACAAAACCTACCTACTTGTCATGCTTATGTCATCTTCCTTATGTCATCCATTTGCCACATGCCTTTGTATTGTGGTTTGATGATGTCATAATACCTTGGATGCTTGTACAAGCTTGTCTCTTGGTCGCGTATCTGTTTTACGGTTCGCTTAACTTTCGTTCTCATTATTCGTTTGAGGGATCATATCCGGGATCTTATTACTTGGGTTCCCCTACCCTTTCTCAATATTTTATATTCCTTTTATGATCCCCTCTTATAATCCTTGAATTTAAATCCTTTTAATCATGTTACCTTATACTCAATTCTTTCGGTATCTGGTGGATTTTCGGGAAAAATCAAAGTGTTCGAATTTGAATTCTGACGACCTTTACATACACTCATTTAATTTATGGAATACTAATACGATCTTAGAATTTCCATAACAGTACTCCTATATAGCGTGGTCTGATAATTTTCCTTAATCAACATCAACAGCAAAAGTTACTATTCATCCGTGTTTCAAAAATTCTAAAAATTGGGGTTATTACATCATTGTTGTCTTGATATGTGACAGAGTTTTGATTAGAAGAACTCCCCCTTATTTTGTGGATCTTTGACTTGTAGTTGGGGTCCTTTCTGATTGTGATATGTGTTGGCCCTCAATTTCTATTGATGGTTCAACGGATGTTGAGTTTTGCCTTTCGACGAATGATGCAGATTATCTTTCAACGGATGATGCACTTGGTCTTTCGACGGATGTTGAGTTGTGTGCTTCATTGATTGTAGACTTTTCTGCATTGTCCTTAGATATTTGTTCTTGATCACTTTTATCATCACTCTCTTCACAAATCATCTCAATATTGTCAAATTCGAGGCTTTTATGGAAATCTCCATCTTGCAGTCCTTCAATCTTTTTATCATCAAACGCAACTTGTACATATTCCATAAAAATGTTGGTTCTGAGATTGTAGACTCTATATGCTTTTACAACTGCATATCCAACAAAAATGCCTTCATCTACTTTGGCATCAAACTTCCCATGCAGATCAGTTAGATTCCTTAAGATATAACATTTACAGCCAAAGACATAAAGAAAGTTTAGTGTTGGATTCTTATTCTTGAACAATTGGTAGGGTGTCATTCATTTTGCTCGATTAACCAAAGAGATATTCTGAGTGTAACATACAGTAATTACAGCTTCAGCCCAAAAATATGTTGGTAACTTTGATTTTTCTAGCATTGTACTTGCAGCTTCAATAAGAGATCTGTTTTTCCTTTCCACCACACAATTTTGTTGTGGGGTTCTTGCTGCTGAAAATTCATGCATGATCCCATTCTCTTCACAAAATGATCTCATTACAGAATTCTTGAACTCAGTTCCATTATCACTCCTAATTCTTCTTACTTTGAAATCGGGATAATTTTGACTTGCCTTATGTGATTGATGATGATTTCACTAGCTTCAGCTTTGGATTTTAGAAAATATGTCCAAGAGAACTTTGAGAAATCATCCACAATTACTAGGCAGTATCTTTTTCTGGAGATGGACAATATATTGAATGGTCCAAATAAGTCCATACGTAATAGTTGCAAAGGTTCTTCAATTGTTGAATCAAGCTTCTTTCTGAATGATGCCTTGATTTTCTTTCCTTTCTGACATGCATCACATAGTCCATCCTTTGAGAATTCCACTTGAGGAATACCTCTTACCAAATCTTTCCTAACTAGCTCATTCATAGTCTTGAAGTTAAGGTGGGACAGCTTTTTGTGCCATAGACAACTTTCATATTGACTTGCCTTGCTAAATAGACAAGTGACAGATTCTGCATTTGATGAGTTGAAATCAGCTAAGTACACATTCCCTTTTCTCACTCCAGTGAGAACCACCTTGTTGCTTCTCTTGTTGGTCACAGCACAAGCTTCAGAATTAAATGTTACTGAGTTGCCCCTTGTCACAAACCCGGATGATACTCAAAAAATTGTGCTTGAGTCCATCCACTAGGGCAACTTCTTCAATGATGACATTATCCTTTGAAATCAAGCCATATCCCACTGTATAACCCTTGTTGTCATCTCCAAAAGTGATACTTGCGCCAACTTTCTCCTTGAACTCAGTGAGTAGGGTAGAATTTCCAGTCATATTCCTTGAGCACCCATTATCCAAATACCAAAGATTCTTTCTATTTCCCTGCACACAATAAAATCAAATCAAGTTGATTTTGGTACCCAAGTTTCCTTGGGTCCTGTTTTGTTAGCCTTTTTCTTAAGTTTCTTAGGCTTGTCCCCATTTGTCTTAGGCATTTGAAGTTCATCCTTAGTCAATTGAGTAGAGTCCGTAAAACCATTGATCATTGAAGAATTATCATGCACAGGCTGATTAACATGGAAATACATATTATGTGCAAACATGTTATTCCCGTATGGCATGCTAAATGGCATTTTTGGCATACTAAATGCAACATAATAAGGATTCTGAGCAAATGGCATATTAGCAAACCGTGCATTCAAATTATGTGCAGGCATAACATTTACAGGAATTGTAGGCATGCTGGGAAATGAAGGTGGTGCAGAATTGGGAGCAGGTATAGCAAGTTTGCAATTAACAGACAAGTGATTAACACTATCACACTTAATTTAGATTTTTCTTGGTGCATATTTATCAGGTGTGTAGTTGTTATGTTTGTTAATTCATACTTTCCCATTTCTATTGCTTTTCCTTTTAGATTCTTCTTTTAATTTAATTTTCTCCAATCTGTTATATAATTGCTTGATAGACAGATGCCTTACATTGACTCTCTTGTTCTTGTTCACTTGACTTGTTTCTCCTAGAACAAAGTTCTTAGAAACTGATCCATATTTCTCATTTAGCTTAGCTATTTTAGCTTTGCTAATAGGCTTTTTCTCACTCGACGGATGATCCTTTAGACCTTTCGACGGATGACATTCATCATTTGTTGAATCCACATCCGTAGAAGGTCCTTCTACCAAATTCGAATCTAGTTTCTCCTTGCTCTTTTTCCAGGCTTTATCACAGAAGGATTCTATACCTTAAACTTTAGTAATTTGAGCATGGACATCTCTAGATGATCTCCATGCCTTAATTACTTCCGGTTCTCGTTCAAGCTGCTTTCTTAAAATCTCCTCTTTCTTTAAGGATTCAGTTAGTTCATCTTTAAAAATCTTGCATTCTATCTTTAATTTGTCAAACTCAACAAATTGAGTCTCTAACACATTGTTTCTTTCACTTAAAAACAAATTGTTCTCTTTAAGTTTGGTGTTTTATTTAGTGAGAGACTTGAGTGTGACACGCAGATGGTATAATTCAGTAGAGATGTCATTTATAGCATCATTATACTCAGCTTTAGATAAATGTGCTAGGTTAGTGGTGATTACCTGATTACTGGATGAATTGACCTCTGTTTTATCTGATTTGGCCATAAGTGCTAGATTGACATAGCTTGAATCTTCATCCTCATCTAATCCATCTGCAGCCCATACATTTTCTTATGTGATGAAATCCCTTTCCTTTTGTTTGAGCCAATCAAAGTATTTCTGTTTGTAATCAACAGACTCAAACATCTTTTTGCCAGAATCATACTTTCTGCATTCACTAGAAAAATGACCTTCCAAGCCACACTTGAAATATTTGAATTTAGACTTATCAACCATGTTTCTGTTTGACTTGGCTGCTCCAAAATTCTTCTTGAATTTGAGCTTGGAAAATCTTCTGGATAGAAAAGCAAGTTGCTCATCTATGTCATCCATTTCATCTTGACTAAGATTGTCTTCATGTTCAGCTACTAGCCCTTTTCCCTTGCCTTCACAAACTCTAAGGTTTGGTGCAGATTCAACAACTCCAACCTTTGTCTCCTTCTCCTTTTCTTGATCAACAACCAATGCAATGGATCCTCCCTTCTTTCTTCCTTTCTCCAGCTTCTCATCTTGCTCTATTTCAAGCTCATAAGTCTTTGGAATCCCATACAGTCTATCCAAGGTGAATTCCTTGTAATCTTGAGAATTTCTCAATGATACTGTCATAGGCTTCCATTCCTTTGGCGAATATCTAAGGAATTTGAGGTTTGAATCTTTTTTTTGATAGATCCTTTCATGCAGTTTCAGAGCATTCAGTAATTTTTGAAATCTACTGATAATGTCAGTGAGTGATTCACTTTCTTCACTGTGGAAGTGCTCATATTGCTGAATCAAGAGTTGTATTTTGTTTTCCCTTACCTGCTCAGTTCCATCACATATAACTTGAATTGTGTCTCAGACATCCTTAGCAGTTTTGCAGTTTATAATGTTGTCAAATATGTTACCATTAACACCATCAAACAAAATGTTCATGGCCTTTTTATCATTATTAACTTGCTCAATATTAGGATCAGACCATTCTACTCTAGGCTTTGGGACAGATGGTTCATTTCCTGTAGCAGCTCTCATAGGGAC
The DNA here is from genome assembly GCF_009905375.1 of Apium graveolens. Classification (NCBI taxonomy): domain Eukaryota; kingdom Viridiplantae; phylum Streptophyta; class Magnoliopsida; order Apiales; family Apiaceae; genus Apium; species Apium graveolens. Next base: position 273,447,155 of record NC_133650.1, on the reverse strand, counting down.
ATGTGGATCTTTCTCAATGCAGTCCACATATGCTACATCTTGAGATAGGAGAGCAGGTGCATCTTCACCTTCCAATGGTGATAGTTGTCTTTGTCCAGAAATGGAATCTTTACTCCAACATCTTTTCTGCTCATCGTGTTAGTTGTTGTGATCTTTAAACTCTTTGTTCTTCAAGAGCTTGCTCTGATACCAATTGTTATTCCCTATCAATCTAACAACGAATTACAGAAGGGGGGTTGAATGTAATTCTGGCTACTTTTTAGATTTCAAGAACAATTCTTCTACAAATAAATAACTGTGTTTAATTTAGAAATGGTGTGGAATAGAAGTAGTATAGAAATCAAAACACAAAGTATTTAAATACAAGTACTTAAAAAATTTCTGGTGGATTAAACTTTTCCACCAGAGATATATATTAAGTATAGAACTCTGTGTTACAAAATTGTACACAGCTGCTTACAAGTTGAACAACAAGAACAGAGAAATTCTTTACAGATTTTACCTTATCTATTTCTCTAGTAAATACTTACTAACTTTGATAATATTCAACTTGCTACCCTTGGTTTATATATCACCAAGTTACATGATAAAAAGACAAGATAATAAGATAAACTATTTCTAGTCTAATTTCATGCTGCTACACTTCTCTTTCCAGTATCTTTGAATATCTTCAGTTTAGCATGAAAGTGGAAATGCTTCTTTGTTCTCTAAAACCTGAATTAGGCTGCCACATTACATTTGCATACAACCAACGCATGTGATTGTCAAGTCACTATCAACTGCTCTTTTGAATCTGATCATCTGTTGAAACTCAGATTGATCATCCGTTGAAACTCAGGTTGATCATCCGTCGAGACTTATGTTGTTCATCCGCTGAAACTTTGTGAATCATCCGTTGAGACTGTCTTCTTGACATTTGACTCCATTTCATTTATACAAGATTACAAGGCATCTAATATTTACAATTAACCATCCTATCTTGCATATCAATCTAATAGTCAACATGACTTAAACATTCTACAACATCTAATTCACTAAGTTACTTAAGTATGCAGAAATGTGCTACTAATCTTATTGTTACATAAGCTACTCTTTCATCGGATGTTGAATTGATCATCTGTTGAAAGCTACAATTTCACTTAAATAAAATCTACTAAGTGTTTTGTTCAAGTTATCATCAAGTACACAACATATTCCTAACATTGGTCTCAATACACCTTTTTAGAACTTCGCCAAGATTTTACAAGCACTCGTTGAAAGAATCCCCGAACACAGAAGAATCATCCATGAACACCTCCACATTCTGACCAATCATGTCAGAGAAGATAGCCATCATACATCTCTGAAATGTGGCAGGTGTACTACATAACCTAAAAGAAACTCTTCTGAAGGCAAAAGTACCAAAAGGACAACTGAATGTAGTCTTTTCCTGATCTTATAGAGCGATGCAAATCTGATTATAACCCAAATAGCCATCCAGAAGATAGTAGTATTCATGCTCAACCAACCTGTCAAGCATCTGATCAATTAAAAGAAGAGGGAAGTGATCTTCCCTCGTGGCTTTGCTCAGCTTCCTGTAATCCATGTAAACTCTCCACCCCGTGACTGTTCGAGTAGGAATAAGCTCATTCTTTTCATTAGCAACCAAGGTGATGCCTCCTTTATTCGGCACACATTGAACTGGGCTCACCCAGGAACTGTCAAAAATAGGATAGATGATCCCTGTATCTAGCCACTTGAGATTTCCTTCTTCACGACCTCCTTCATGATCGGATTTAGCCATCTTTGTTGCTCAAAAGTCAGCTTCCCTCCTTCCTCTAGCAGAATTTTATGCATGCAATAAGAAAGGCTGATTCCCTTGATATCTGCTATAGTCCATCCAATTGTCGACTTGAACTCTCTCAGAATTCTCAAGAGCTTTTCTTCATCACTACCTGAAAGGTCAGATGCAATGATAACAGGAAAAGTAGATGTATCACCTAAAAACGCATACCTCAAATGTTTAGGAAAAGGTTTAAGCTCGAGTGTAGGAGCTTCCTCAAATAGATGTCTTGAGACGCCCCTCGGTATTTTTGAGTTCTGACATTCCAAGAGATTCAAAAGGCATATGCCGCCTTCGCTTCCAATGAGAAGCATTCAAATACTGCAGCTGCTCATCACCTTCATCAGCTTCACTATCTAAATTTCCCATCAAGGCTTTCTCTAAGGCATCAGACCTAGCAATTTATCAAGATCTAAAGTAACCACAGAATCAAACAATTCCACTTTTAAGCACTCCTCATTATCAGTAGGGAATTTCATGGCATTAAAAACATTAAGGTCATATCCTGATCCAGTACTCACATAGTGAACTCACCTTCTGCACATCAATCAAGGTTCGGCCAGTAGCCAAGAATGGTCTTCCCAAGATTATGAAAATCTTTTTATCCTCCTCGAAATCAAGAATTACAAAGTCAGCAGGAAAGATGAGTTTGTCCACCTTGACCAAGACATCCTCCACACTGCCTCGTGGATATGTAATAGAACGATCGGCCAACTGCAAGGACATATATGTAGGCTTTGGATTAGGTAAATCCAACTTCTTGAAGACAGACAAAGGCATCAGATTGATGCTAGCTCCCAAATCACATAAACACTAGTCAAACGATCATTTTCCGATGGTGCAACAAATAGTGAAGCTTCCAGGATCTTTAAGCTTTTGAGGCAACTTCTGTTGCAGAACAACACTACATTCCTCCGTAAGAGAAACGGTCTCTAAGTCATCGATCTTCACTTTCTGAGAGAGAATACTCTTCATAAACTTCGCATAGCTAGGCATCTGTTCAAGAGCTTCGGTGAAATATATGTTGATGTGAAGTTTCTTGAACACCTCTAGAAACTTAGCAAATTACTTATCCAACTTTTGCTTCTGCAGCCTCTTAGGAAAATGAGGTGGAGGATAGATCTATTTCTCCCCTGTATTACCCTCTGGAGGAGTGTGTTCCACAGTTTTCTTCCTTGCTTCCACTTCTGCTTCCTTCTGTATATATTCTTCAGCCACAAATTCAGATTCTGGAACTTGAGGTTTTTCGGGGTTCGCAACCTTCCCAGACCTCAATGTAATTGCCTTAACCTGCGCTTTTTCTTCCTTCTTTCCTGGAACTTCTGTGTTACTAGGGAGTGTACCAGGTTGTCGATTCAGCAAGGCATTGGCAATCTTGTAACGTCTGGGAAATTTACGTCTGTATTATATCATATTTATAATAAATTATGTGTGTTAATGTGTCATTTATGTGAAATTAACTGTCAAACCCTAATTGTCATGTGTTATGTGCATTCTGTATCATCCAAGTATTTTTAAGGTACTTTCCAGGTATTTTATTTTTCATTTATAGCTTTCATTTCAAACGTTTTACGACCCGAACCATGATTTTAAAGTAGGTATTTCAAATAAAATAATGGGTCTTATTTTTCATCAAATGACTTTTACCATTGCATTATTCTGAACATCTAGGTATTTTATAAATTTTCTCGTTTTGCGAAAAATGACTTTTCCGGGCCCCATTGGGTGTTAAAAACCCCACAAAAATCACATTTTTATTTTTATAAAATTATAGGACTTTTATTTATACCATTTCTTTGTATTTTTGCATTATTCACAATTTTTGGGAAATTTTGGCATATATATTGCATATATAAAATATTTATAAATTAAATTTTAATACTCAAAAATTATAAAATTAGGGGCTTACTAATTTTAAAAAGTGTAGAATTAGGGTCTTAATTTTATTTAGGAGTATTAATTTTACTACTATAAATAGCCTAATTTTTATTTAATTAACTATAATTATTAATTAAAAATCAGAAATTAATCAAAATTCTCTACAAAACGGGTCGGGTAGAACCAAGTCCGGTCGAAGAATCTATCAAGGATTTCCAGCTGATTTCTTCATCAAATCGTGTGATTCAAGTACTGAAATTGAAGGTCTTGATCAGTTCTTTCCATTTCTAGTATCAATTTCATGTTTTGATTCGTAGTTTTTGATTTTCGATTTCTAGGGTTTATACTCGAATTAGGACTTTTTGATTCTAGGGTTATTATGATGGTTTGATGATTGATATAGCTTTGTTAGATGATTTACAGTCGATTCATGATATTTAATTGAATGAGCGATGTATGAATAGTGATTCACGATTATTAGAGTTTATGTTCGATTTTCAAATCACAACTCTGTAATTTCTGTGAATATTTGGTTATTAAGATGTTAGGGCTTCGATTTTATGTGTTCTTGGCTTCAGTTTGCACTATAGAACGTTTGATTTTATGTACGATTCTGTGATTTCGTATTTTGGCCGGAGGTCATGACGATTGTGGCCGGAGATGGTTGATTCCGTGATGTTTGTGGTTTGTTTTGGCCTGAATCAGATTGGGGAAGATGTTTTGAGTTGAAACCCTGTAAAAATCAGTACAAACAGTACTGATTTTGGCCTGAATCGAGGTTGTAGGAGTCCGGGGAACCCACCCGAATCTGGGAATTTTCCGGTGTGTTCATCCCGACCCGGATTGTTCTTGGCAACCCGATTTATAACCCAAATTCAACCCGCCTTTGATCCGTTATTGTCAGAATTCATTTTCTGACAAGTGTTTCTGGATTTTATTTTATTTTTATTAATTATAAAAATCAGTTTTATTTATTTTATAAATTAGTTAATTAATTATTTAATTAATTGATTTATATTATAAATAATTCAGAAATATTTTCTAAAAATCAGATTTAATTATTTTCTCAATTATTTATCATTTATTTATTTTTTATTAATTATTTAAAAATGATTAATTATTTTGATAATTAATCAAATAATTTTCAATAAATTCATTTTAATTCCAAAAATTATAGAAAAATCATTTTTAATTCTGAGTTTTCTTAAATAATGATTTAAAAATTATTTTGGGGTTTAAAATTTAGTAATAATTATTTATGTTGAATATTAAATTGAATTATCCGTATTCAATTGATATTAATTAGACCGTTAGTCCGATTCGAGCGAAACGAAAGTCCTTTGACTCAGAAAAATGAATTCTTTTCATTAAAAATAATATTAAGACCTAATTTCTTCTAGAAATTAGTTGAATTTGTTATTTGTTTGATTATCAGTCGAGTCGCGTGCCGAGATAAGTCCGAAAAATTCCGAAAAATAGGAAACGAGTCAGATAATGATTAGTTGAGCGATCAGCGAGTCGATTTTGATTCTAAAAATTATTTTTAACTATAAAAATGATTATGTGCTTATGTGCTTATGTGTATTATGTGGTTAATCGAGTCTTACTTGCTAATATGTAATATATGAGTCAGTCATAATCGCATGGGTAGACAATAGGAACGATGTGAAGTCGGTTCAAGACGCAATTGAAGTACGAAATAACTAAACCAGTCTATGTCTCTAACAGAAGCTAAGCCAGTAAGGTAGGTTGATTCGGTGATAGACGAAGGTGATATAATTGCAGTAAGTCGCGCAAAAGGCAAGTTTTTCCCCTATTTTATTTTCAGAATAGTGATATTTCTTCAGATTCTTATCACGCTTGCACTCTTTTGATTCTCTTGTTCATATTTCATTTCGATTCTTGATTTCTCCTTTTCATTTGAATTCATTGTTCACATTCCTATTGTTATGCATAAATATTGATGTATTCCGGTTTCTATTCCATGGACTGGATAATGATACTTTGGGGATTAAGTTTACTTAATCCTAAGGACCGGGATATAACCGGATCCTTGAGATGGGCCGTAGTGTATGGGTGCCCGACGGGATCTATATAGTGGGATATAGAACTGCACTGTATCCTAGCTGATCAGCAGGGTATAGATGCGAACTTGTGTCCAGTTTAGTTCATTTATACTCGCCAGTAATGGCCTTCTTTCTATTCTCGCGGGGCTATATCTTTGGAGATATACCCAGGTTACCGTTTCACTTAAATTGCTTAAACATTGTTTATATTTTGCAGACTTGTTGAGCAATTTTTGGCTCACCCTTTTTGTTGTTATGCACCTTATTGTTTTCAGTTAAGAAGGAATATGAAACCCATCAGGACTTGAGTGGTAAAGAAGCGGGTCAAGCCTCGGGATCCTCTCATACCCAAGGTGTTGATCCCAATCCAGGAAGAAAGCTTTGAGTTTCCCGAACAGGTGGAGTGTAGATAGTTAGTGTGTGTGTTTGAATAAAAGATGAACTTAGTTTAAAACTGGTTAGACAATGGGTTGTAATAAAGAGAGTTGTAAGATTTCACTTCCGGTAGAGCATCAGTTTATACCGGGGATTGAGTCGGAGCTTCCACCACCACCAGTGTTGCCTCCTATACCAGTACATGCCCCAGAGCCAGACATATTCCAGATGATCCTAGTTGAGGGGATGGGCGAGCATGATGTGGATTTACAGTTGGGGTTACCACGACGGGGTGCAGGGATGCTGAGGGTTCCATCACAAGAGTCAGTGGATCAGGTTGCACAGCCACATATGGTACCATACCATGAGTACAGGGTTATGAGAGATGATGTGGAGTATTGGAGAGCTCAGTGTAGGGAGATTATGCATTTATTTGATCAAAGAGACCGAGGACTGTTAGCCGCCTTACAGCTAGATTACATGATAAGGTAGAGATTACAGTCTGTTTTGATGAGTGCTACATGAGAGCTGGATGATTTGACCCATGAGGGACCGCCTTCTTTTGCAGAGTTCTACAGGATATTCCGTTTGGCGCGGACTTTGGCTCAGATACTTAGGGATGAGCTGAGGCGTATTCCGCCGGGGTTTTGAGATATTGACTAAAGGGAACAGATATATATAGATGCAGCCTAGTATGACATAGTGAGTAGTGTGTATGTGTGTAGTAGTAGCTTGACTTGTAGTAGTAGTTTGACTGGTAGTAGTTAGTTTGACTTGTAGCCGCAATGATGACCAGCAGAGCGAGACTTTTTGTACCAAGCACTTACACTTGAGGCTGGTGTCATATATATAAAATGAACTTTTTCAAATTTCTTTTATTTAAAATTTCAATCTTTACAGTTTTACAGCATTTACCTTTACTTTATTATTTTACAGCTTTTCGTACTTTAAATTCTGCCAAAAAAATAATAAGAGAAAAGAACAAACATTTCATTTAACTGTTTACATTTCCTGTTTTTATATTAAGCAAACTGTTTTATTTCTTCAAACTATTATCTAAATTTTATTAATACAGGATAAATTGTTTTCTTACCTACTGTCAATTATTTAATAAACTGTTAAAGAAATATCACTAGTTTTATTATCAGCAAATGGCACCAAAGAGAAAGACTAGGACTGAGACTTCCAACAGCAATTCTGAAGAACAGACCAATGATACCATGAACCAAATGTTCCACCTGATGCAACAACAGATGGTAATGATGCAACAACAGATGCAGCAACAGCAGCAGCAAATTCAACAGCAAATGTTACAACAGCCACCTCGTCCTGAGCCCCAGATACCACCAGCTATACCTATTGTTACTTTCAAACAGTTTTAGTCGGCTAAACCTCCAGAATTTGAGGGATCTACTAATCCTATTTAGGCTACCACTTGGTTGAAAGAAATAGAGAAAGCCTTTGCGTTAGTGAAGGTAGGCGAAGACCAGAAGACTAGCTTTGCTAGTTATTTGTTGAAAGGAGAAGCAAATTATTGGTGGGAATCTAAAAAGGCCTTAGAAGGTGAAGATGTTATTGCATGGGATAGTTTTAAAGAGCTGTTCTTAGAGAAACATTTTCCTCTCTATATGAGAAATCAAATACAGATTAAGTTTTTAGAACTGAAGCAGGGAAGTATGTCCGTGAAAGAGTATGAAGCCAAATTTACTGAATTGGCTAGGTTCGTTCCAGAACAAATTGATACTGAAGAAAAACGAGTCCAAAGGTTTTAAGAAGGGTTACGACCGTGGATCCGTGGGCAAGTTGCAGTTTTTGAGTTAACGACGTATACCGCCGTGGTCCAGTAAGCCTTGATTATTGAAGGGGAAATAGAAAGAACTCAAAAGGATAGAGGACAGGGAAGTTTCCAAGACCGATCCAGAAGGAAGCCGGGATTTCAAGCCTGGATAAATTTGAATTTCAAAAGGATAGGACAAGGTATCCAGAAAACAGGTAATCGTTTCCAAGCCCCCAGCAAGCAAGGAATTGTCAGAGTCCCAGTGCCGTACTATAGAACTTATGGACGAAAACACATCGGTGTATGTATCAAAGCGGATGTGACGTGTTTCAAATGCAAGCAGAAAGGGCACTATTCTAACGAATGTCCAACAGGAAAAATAACAGAAATTACTTGCTTTCAGTGTGGAAAGAAAGGGCATATCACTAGGATTATAAAGGACCAGTAATGGCAGCTAGTATTCCAAAAGTGTTGGCATTACCTCCTCCACCGCCACCTAATCAACCCAGAGCAAGAACTTTCAACATGACGATGAAAGAAGTAGTGTAGAGTCCTAGTGTAATTGCAGGTACGTTTTTAATGAATTCCGTAGATTCAAAAGTATTAGTTGATTCTGGAGCTACCCGTTCATTTATTTCTGAAGAATTCCTTGATAAGTTATATTGTGAAATCGAATGGTTGGGCGAGACGTTAATTATAAAATTAACGAATGACGACCAAGTTCCAGTAGATCGAGTATGTCCTGCGTGCGAGATAGAAATAACCGGACATTATTTCTCCATAGACTTGATTCCTTTTAAGTTAGGAGAGTTTGACGTTATTTTGGGAATGGATTGGTTAGCTTGCCATAATTCTCAAATTGATTGTGCGAACAAGAAAGTCAAATTGCAAACTGCGGAAAATGCAACCGTAATGTTTATAGGGGAAATACAGCAAAAGAAATTTCTGACTGCGATGCACACCAAACGATTGCTTCAACAGGGATGTAAGATGTACATAGCTTACGTGTTAGATACTGAGAAAGGAAGTCCCAAAATAGAATATATTTCAGTTGTATGTAAATTTACGGACGTCTTTCCAAGCGAGCTTCCAAAGTTACCGCCAAATCGAGAAATTGAATTTACGATTGATTTAGTGCCAGGTACAGAACCAGTTTCGAAAGCTCCATATCGAATGGCTCCAGTCGAGATGAAGGAATAGTCAACGCAACTGCAAGATCTTCTAGGCCGAGGCATCATAAGACCTAGTGTATCTCCGTGAGGTGCACCGGTATTGTTCGTGAAGAAGAAAGATGGCAGCATGCGACTATGCATTGACTATCGGGAATTAAATAAGCTCACTATCAAGGATAAGTATCATTTACCGAGGATCGACGATTCATTCGATCAGCTAAAAGGAGCCGCATGGTTTTCGAAGATAGATTTATGATCAGGCTATAATCAATTAAAAATTAAAGCTGAAGATATTCCCAAGACTGCGTTTCGCACTAGATATGGACATTATGAGTTTTTGGTAATGGCATTCGGTTTGACCAACGCGCCAGCAGAATTCATGGATCTGATGAATAGGGTATTCAAGGAATACTTGGATAAATTCGTGATTGTATTTATCGATGACATCTTGATTTACTCAAAGATGAAAGAAGAGCATGTTAAGCACTTGAGGATTGCTTTGGAAATTCTAAGGAAAGAGCAATTGTATGCGAAATTCTCAAAATGTGAATTCTGGTTGAAGGAAGTACAATTTCTAGGGCACATCATCAGTAGAGAGTAGAGAAGGCATTCAAGTCGATCCAGCGAAGATTGAAGCTGTGTTGAGTTAGGAAAGGCAAGGCCAAAGACACCAATAGATGTTCGAAGTTTTTTAGGATTGACAGGATACTATAGAAGATTTATCAAAGATTTTGCGAAAATAGCAACGCCGTTGACCAAGTTAACTCGGAAAAGTGAAAAGTTCGTATGGGATGACAAATGTGAAGAAAGTTTCCAAGAGATGAAGAATCGGTTAGTAACCGCACCGGTACTCGTATTGCCAGAAGAGCATGGAAATTTTGTCATTTACAGCGATGCTTCATACCGCGGATTAGGATGTGTACTGATACAGCACGGTAATGTCATTGCATATGCTTCGAGACAGCTAAAACCTCATGAACATAAATATCCTATGCATGACCTGGAATTAGCAGCGATCGTATTTGCATTGAAACTTTGGAGACACTATCTCTACGGTGAGAAATACGAAATCTACACGGATCATAAAAGTCTGAAGTATATCTTTACGTAGAAGGAATTAAACATGAGACAACGCCGATGGCTGGAATTAATTAAAGATTACGATGTTACGATCAGTTATCATCCAGGGAAAGCAAACGTTGTGGCAGATGGGCTAAGCTGGAAAGAAAGATTGAATTTGTTAACTACATCCGAAGAATTAGCCGAGGAATTTGACAAATTTGAAATCAAAATTCGTGCTCCCAATGAATCTACAGAAGCTATCTACACTATGACTTTTCAACCAGAGTTATTAGAGAAGATTCTCCGCTGTCAAGAAGAAGTGATGAGTCAAGATGACGACTTAACGGGTAAAGAAATTACAACTCAGAAGGATAACAAAGGAATCATACGCTTTGCATCAAGAATCTGGATCCCTAATATGGCAGAACTGAAAGAAGAAATATTGCGAGATGCACACAGTTCAAAATATTCCATTCATCCAGGAAGTACAAAAATGTATCGTGATCTGAAGGAAAACTTTTGGTGGCCGAATATGAAGAAGGAAATAGCAGAATGGGTAAGTAAATGCTACACATGCCAGTGAGTTAAAGCGGAACATCAACGTCTGAGCGGATTACTGCAACCATTGGATATTCCAGAATGGAAATGGGAACATCTAGCGATGGATTTTGTGGTAAGACTTCCAAGGACTAAAGCAAATCATGATGTGATATGGGTGGTCATTGACAGACTAACAAAGTCGGCACATTTTCTACCGATTAACGAAAGATTTTCACTCGACAAGCTAGTGCACTTGTATCTCAAGGAAATTATGATGCGACATGGAGTTCCAATATCTATCGTGTCTGCTCGAGATCCCCAATTCAATTCAAGATTTTGGAGACAATTTCAAGAATGCCTTGGAACTAAATTAAACATGAGTACCGCTTATCATCCACAAACCGATGAACAAAGTGAAAGAACTATCCAAATAATTGAAGACATGCTACGAGTTTGTGCGATTGATTTCGAAGGCAGTTGGGATGAGCATTTACCTTTGGTTGAATTTTCTTACAACAACAGCTATAACGCAAGCATTGGAATGCCACCGTACGAAGCGTTATACGAAAGAAAATGCAGATCACCAGTATATTGGGATGAAGTTGGAGATTGCAAGGTTTTGGGTCCAGAATTAATCCAACAGACCAAAGAAAAGATAGAACTTATTCGAAAACGATTGGATGCAGCACAAAACAGGCAACGCAAATATGCAGATCAAGCAAGGAAGGATATGGACTACCAGGAAGGAGAGCACGTGTTACTCAAAATATCGCCATAGAAATGATTGACCAGATTTAGCAACAAGGGCAAATTGAAGCCACGATACGTCGGACCATTTGAAATTTTGAAAAAATGGGAAAAGTTGCACGAATTAGCTTTACCGCCTCATATGCAACATATTCACAATGTGTTTCACATGTCGATGCTTAAGCGATATAATCCTGATTCTAGGCATGTAATAGAGTATGAACCGATAGATATCCAACATGATTTTTCTTTTGTAGAACAGCCGATAAGAATTTTAGATCGGCGAGAAAAAGTGTTGAGAAATAAGTCTGTATATTTAATGCGAGTATTGTGGAGAAACCCTATGATTGAAGAATCAACCTGGGAACTTGACAGTGAAAATGTTAGAGAAATATCCTCATTTGTTTTCATAGGAAGATTTTGAGGACAGAATCCTATTATGGGGGAAAGGATGTAACGTCTGGGAAATTTATGTCTGTATTATATCATATTTATAATAAATTATGTGTGTTAATGTGTCATTTATGTGAAATTAACTGTCAAACCCTAATTGCCATGTGTTATGTGCATTCTGTGTAGTACAGGTATTTTTAAGGTACTTTCCAGGTATTTTATTTTTCATTTATAGCTTTCATTTCAAACGTTTTACGACCCGAACCATGATTTTTAAAGCAGGTATTTTAAATAAAATAATGGGCCTTGTTTTTCATCAAACGGCTTTTACCATTGCATTATTCTGAACATCTAGGTATTTTATAAATTTTCTCATTTTGCGAAAAATGACTTTTTAGGCCCCATTGGGTGTTAAAAACCCCACAAAAATCACATTTTTATTTTTATAAAATTATAGGACTTTTATTTGTACCATTTCTTTGTATTTTTGTATTATTCACAAATTTTGGAAAATTTTGGCATATATATTGCATATATAAAATATTTATAAATTAAATTTTAATACTCAAAAATTATAAAATTAGGGGCTTATTAATTTTAAAAAGTGTAGAATTAGGGCCTTAATTATATTTAGGAGTATTAATTTTACTACTATAAATAGCCAAATTTTTATTTAATTAACTATAATTATTAATTAAATATCAGAAATTAATCAAAATTCTCTACAAACCGGGTCGGGTAGAACCAAGTCGGGTCGAAGAATCAATAAAGGATTTCCAGCTGATTTCTTCATCAAATCGTGTGATTCAAGTACTGAAATTGAAGGTCTTGATCTGTTCTTTCCATTTCTAGTATCAATTTCATGTTTTGATTCGTAGTTTTTGATTTATATTCGAATTAGGACTTTTTGATTCTAGGGTTATTATGATGTTTTGATGACTGATATAGCTTTGTTTGATGATTTACAGCTGATTCATGGTATTTAATTGAATGAACGATGTCTGGATAGTGATTCACGATTATTAGGGTTTATATTCGATTTTCAAATCACAACTCTATAATTTCTGTGAATATTTGGTTATTAAGATGTTAGGGCTTCGATTTTATGTGTTCTTGGCTTCAGTTTGCACTATAGAATGTTTGATTTTATGTACGATTCTGTGATTTCGTATTTTGGCCGGAGTTCATGACGATTGTTGCCGGAGATGGTGATTCCGTGATGTTTGTGGTTTGTTTTGGCCTGAATCAGATTGGGGAAGTTGTTTTGAGTTGAAACCCTGTAAAAATCAGTACAAACGGTACTGATTTTGGCCTGAATCGAGGTTGCCGGAGTCCGGGGAACCCACCGGAAACTGGGAATTTTCCAGTGTGTTCATCCTGACCCGAATTGTTCTTGACAACCCGGTTTCTGACCCAAATTCAACCCGCCTTAGATCCGTTATTGTCAGAATTCATTTTCTGACAAATGTTTATGGATTTAATTTTAATTTTATTTTTATTAATTATAGAAATCAGTTTTATTTATTTTATAAATTAGTTAATTAATTATTTAATTAATTGATTTATATTATAAATAATTCTGAATTATTTTCTAAACTCAGATTTAATTATTTTCTCAATTATTTAATAACTATTTATTATTTATTTAAAATGATTAAATATTTTGATAATTAATCAAATAATTTTCAATAAATTCATTTTAATTCCAAAAATTATAGAAAAATCATTTTTAATTCTGAGTTTTCTTAAATAATGATTTAAAAATTATTTTAGGGTTTAAAAATTAGTAATAATTATTTATGTTGAATATTAAATTGAATTATCCGTATTTAATTGATATTAATTAGACCGTTAGTCTGATTCGAGCGAAACGAAAGCCCTTTGACTCAGAAAAATGATTTCTTTTCATTAAAAATAATATTAAGACCTAAATGCTTCTAGAAAATAGTTGACTTTGTTATTTGTTTGATTATCAGTCGAGTCGCGTGCCGAGACAAGTTCGAAAAATTCCGAAAAATAGAAAATGAGTCAGATAATGATCAGTTGAGCGATCAGCGAGTCGATTTTGATTCTAAAAATTATTTTTAACTATAAAAATGATTATGTGCTTATGTGCTTATGTGTATTATGTGGTTAATCGAGTCTTACTTTCTAATATATAATATACGAGTCAGTCATAAGCGCATGGGTAGACAATAGGAACGATGTGAAGTCGGTTCAAGACGCAACTGAAGTACGAAATAACTAAACCAGTTTATTTCTCTAAAAGAAGCTAAGCCAACAAGGCAGGTTTAGTCGGTGATAGACGAAGGTGACATAATTGCAGTGAGTCGCGCAGAATGCAAGTTTTTCCCCTGTTCTATTTTCAGAATAATGATTTTTCTTCAGATTCTTATCACGCTTGCACTCTTTTGAATCTCTTGTTCATATTTCATTTCGATTCTTGATTTCTCCTTTTCATTTGAATTTGTTGTTCATATTCCTATTGTTACGCACAAATATTGATGTATTCTGGTGATTAGAATATATCAAATCATACCGATTGTTCCGGTTGTTATTTCATGGACTGGATAATGATACTTTGGGGATTAAGTTTACTTAATCCTAAGGACCGGGACATAATCGGATCCTTGAGATGGGCTGTTGTGCCTGGGTGCCGACAGTATCTATATAATGGGATATAGATCTGCACTGTATCCTGGCTGATCAGCAGGGTATAGATGTAAACTCGTGTCCAGATTAGTTCATTTGTACTCGCCAGTAATGGCCTTCTTTCTATTCTCGCGGGGCTATATCTTTGGAGATATACCCAAGTTACTGTTTCACATAAATTTCTTAAACACTGTTTATATTTTGCGGACTTGTTGAGCAATCTTTGGCTCACCCTTTTTGTTGTTTTCAGTTAAGAAGGAATATGAAACCCATCGAGTGGTAAAGAAGCGGGTCAAGCCTCGAGATCCTTTCATACCCAAGGTGTTGATCCCAATCCAGGAAGAAAGCTTTAAGTTGCCTGAAAAAGTGGAGTGTAGATAGTTAGTGTGTGTGTTTGAATAAAAGATGAACTTAGTTTAAAACTGGTTCGACAATGGGTTGTAATAAAGAGAGTTGTAAGATTTTGAATTTGGTTTGTAATAAAGTAGTTAGTGGTTCTTATTTTCATGATTCAACCTAAAAAGATCCTGGTTAGTGTTAAAGGGGTTTAGATTTATTTCTTTATTTTTGTTAATCAGATTGTACAGGTTTGGTGATTAGCTAGTAACCCCCAGGCTTATACTCCGGGTCTGGAGGGCGTTACAAATCTTCCCAATTTGATTCACCAAGGTCTTAATAGAAACCGTTTGGCACTTGTACATGAGCCTCAACTCCTCCAATTCAGATTTTTCATTAGATTGTTGGAGTTGTTTTCTTGGTGCATAATGCGGTTGTTGAAAACCAGGAGGGTTGAATTGCTTTGCTGCATACTGCCGATAAGGCTGTTGCACCGCATTTTGATTGTTGCTCCAGCTGAAGTTAGGATGATTGCGGTTGTTGGGATGATAAGTAGCTGGAACTGGTTGTTGTGACCTCTGAGTTGCTCACGAATTGAGCTGATTCACTAGAAATAGCACACTGCTCAGTATCATGCGCACCAACATAAAGCTCCAAATACTTGTGATCCGATTAACTCCATAATTAGCCAAAGAATCCACCGTCATCGTTAAAGCCCTAAGCTGAGCAGCTATAGCAGTAGCTGCATCTACCTCCAGAATTCCTGCTACCTTGCCTTGAGGTAGTCTCTGAGAAGGGTTCTGGTATTCATTAGCAGCCATCAGTTCAATCAACTCATAAGTTTCATCATAGATCTTAGCCCATAAGGCTCCATCTGATGCTGCATCAAGCATGGGTCTAGACTGTGCTCCCAAGCCATTATAAAAGCAATTGATAATCATACAGTCAGGCATCCTGTGATGAGGACACCTCCTAAGAATCTCCTTATAACGATCCCAAGCTTTATATAAAGACTCTCCCAATTGATGCGTAAATTGAGTAAGAGTGTTTCTAATTGCAGCTATCTTTACCATAGGGAAGAATTTAGTAAGAAACTTTTGAGCAAGATTTTTCTAAGTAGTAATAGAGCCTGGTGGTAGAGAATATAACCAATACTTAGCTTTATCCCTCAGAGAGAATGGGAAAAGCCTCAGCTTAACAGCATCTTTAGAAACGTTATTGAATTTGAAAGTCTCGAAGATCTCGATGAAATCTTTAATATACATATTGGGATCTTCTGTTGGAGAACCCCCAAACTGGACTGAATTATGCCCCATCTGAATCGTGCTAGCCTTGATTTCAAAAGTATTAACCGCGATGGCTGGTTTGACAATGCTAGACTGAATGTCATTGATCTTCGGTTGAGAGTAATCCATCAAAGCTTTCAGATTCGCTATTGGTTCTCCCATTGCAACAAGAACTTCTTCTTCAACTTTCTTAACTCTTACAAGAACTTCTTCAACTACTTCAACTTCTTCCTCCGCTTTATCCAGTGTTCTCTTTCGAGATCGAGAACGCGTTAGTATAAACGCTCTTTAGAGTACCTGAAACACAAACAAGCAACAAGTAAGTAAATTATCCGAGTCAGTGGAACTTTAATGACCACTGATGTCAAGCACATAAACTAAAAATTAACACCAAGTCCCCGGCAGCGGCGCCAAAAACTTGTTAGGACGAAAACACGCACTAAAATTACACGCAAGTATATGCGTTCGCAAGTAATATAGAATTCTTTCTAGTTCGTTCCCACAGAGACTGGTTTAGGTTAAGTTCAATTTATGCACTTATGCAACAATGATATGGCTATCGTTCAATGCTAAGACAAATAACAAATTGGGTTTTGATTAAACTAAGAGATTATACTAAATAATATTAACTAAGAGATTTGAAGTTGAATTACTTATATGAGACAAACATGGGATTCTAACTTCATTAAATACTTCATTCAAAGTAATTATTCTTAACCTTAGTATGCAATAGTGATGACAACTAATCAGATAACACGAAACTAGTAAACATCAACTTTCATTTTACAAATACCCTACTACCAGACATCCATAAAAGAGATAACTCGAATTTTTGAGACTTTGTAAAACGTTTAATGAATAGTAACCCTGACGGATGGGAAAAACGTTTTATCCCACACTATGTTGTGCATGAGAAATTGAGTTTCGAAGTCAATAACGTGATTATACGTACCAAATAAGTGTATGTAAACGCTATTAGTTTTCGAAGAAAACGAACTTTAAAAAATGACCGTATCTACGAACCATCAAGGATTATGGGAATCACAATATAATTACAAATATAAATTTACGAATTCAAATCCAAGAATGATACTTCAAAATATAAAGAACGTATACGAAAGGATTTACACCACGAACCGTTTGCGAGAATTTATTACGAAAACGAATAAGCGACCGAGCAAACGCGTAAATGAATAAATAAACGTATCGAACCAAGATAACTAAACTAACTAACTATGATAAGAAACTAACCATGGTTAAGTTACCAAATAGTAACCTAAACTAGGAAGCATGATGACCTAAAAGCTAGAATAGTAAACCTAAAATCTAAACTAGATAGGTTAGCTTGTAAACCTAGTAAGCTAACTAAGATATGCAAAGATTTACTAGCCCTAGGTTATAAACTAGAATATATACAAATCATATCTTAATAATATTCCAATAGAAGCATTCAAGAAAGCACAAAATCTCTCTCTTTCTCCCCATTTCCTCTTCCATTCGGCCAAACACAAAGAAAGCAAGGAATTCAATTTCAAAACTCCAAGTTCTAGCCATGGCAAAAATCAACCATTAATTCCCAAGCTTCATACATCCTAAACTAAGTTAAGATAAATTTTTGAGCTTATTTTATCAAGGTTTGATGGGTGAAATAAAAATCAAGAAAAGTGATAATGAATAGTATGAATAGTAACTTTTCTTTGGTTTCTTGATTTTAATGGTTGATTTAGGTTCCAAAAACCCTACCAAGAATTCCTAAGACTCCACCATCATCAAGAAAACATCTCAAGCTTTCAATAAATGTATAAATATTTGACCAATCTTTATTTAAGGTTTAAGTTTCAAGAACCTTTGAAAACCTAGTTATAAACTTAAGTTTAGTGGTTGATTTGTTGTAATCTTGATGTTTAGTTAATTAGTTATAAGGTTGATGATTGTTGCCTCAATAATATGATATTATTGAGAGGATTTAGTGTTGCGATGATGATTTGATTATTGTTGGTGGTGGTATAATAATTTAAGATGTAAACGAAACACGGATCGTAATCGTAACCTCGCTAAAATGAACAAAACTCAACATAAAGTTTCTGCAGAAGTTCCCGAATATGTAAACTGTAGTTTCTTGAAAATTAACAATTGATTATGATATAAAATGTTATAAGGATCGTTTAAGCACTTAAATCGCTTGATTCCGATTTACGGATCAAAAATTATGATCGTTTTAGTACAAGTGATTTACGTGACAAAAACTGCTACGAATTACGAACTTTGGAAATAGAAATGATCGACTTAAAAATATTCATAAATCATGAAATTTTTACAGAGAGTACCAAATAGAGTTCCTTAACTGCTATAAAATTTCAAGTAAAAATAAGAAGTTTTTAATTTTATAAAAATATCGGAACCGAGACCGCGCGAGTAGAAAACCGTTAGAAATCATAAGCGGAGCCGACGATGGAAATGAAAACGGACATAAAGTATTTCGAAAAGAAAGCGACCGTAACATGAATAAGTACTTACAGGAATAATAAGAGTAAAATGAGTTGCGAGAACGATTAATAAGTAGCGTGTATGTATGAGTCACCATATATAAGAACGAGATCTAACGAAAACGATATATGTTTATGATTATAGATTTCCGAGCGGACCCTAGAGCATCCTCAACCTCAAAGTACCCAGGAAACTTTACGAACCCAACTCCATATACTGTTGTGTTGTGAAATGATTGATTTACTATCTTTTGCATAAATGCCATGCTTGTTATGATACTAATCCTTTGAGTTTTCGCATAAGTAAAGATTGTGTTACGATGTATATATGTTGTAGAATATTTTAATGCTACCATGAGCGTGATGTATAAGAACGAGAGTCGGTCGGAGTTTTAAAATGAAAACCCGAGAGACATTCCCGAGATATTTTGGACGATTAAAGTCTGCACTTATTTTATTCCAAGGGACTTGATGTCCACTTGCGAAGTAAAATTATTGCTTTTGTTTATCCCTATTTTCCCATTTCTATTTTTCCTTTTCTTTCTTGCATCTTCAGTTTTGGTTTCTTTAATAGGAGTTATGGGACTTCGTTCGTTCATGAGCTTCTCTTCAGTATTGGAAGACTGAACTGATTCTTCAGTTTTCTTCTCTTTATCTTCATCGGAAATTTCTTGCTTGATAATCAATTCTTCTTCACTGAAGTTAACTTCACATGCTTTGAATATAGGTGCATTAACCTCTTTCAAAAAGGTTGGAGCATTCTCAGTTTTCTTTGATTTCCCTTTGTCACCAACAGTCTTCTTTTTATCATTCATGACAGCATAGTCAAGGCCAATAGCAATGTTTCTACATGGCTTATTCTTCTCATAATACTGTCCAACCAGTTCAGATGCATTTCTGAAAGATTTCATCTTCATTTCATTCTTTTCCGGCTTCTCCCTTAGCACTGCTTCAATTTTATTTGCACACTTGAGCTTGTTCTTTGGATAAGAATTTTATTGTTTTAAAGCTTCAAGCTCCACCAACAACAATTCAGTTTCTTGATTCACTTTCAAGCTTTTCATTTATCATTGTTAATCTGCTAACTTCTTCATTAGCAGCAACCATGATTGTG
Source organism: Apium graveolens (assembly GCF_009905375.1). Lineage (NCBI taxonomy): Eukaryota > Viridiplantae > Streptophyta > Magnoliopsida > Apiales > Apiaceae > Apium > Apium graveolens. The sequence continues at coordinate 273,427,449 of NC_133650.1, read as the reverse complement.
TGAATGTGAAACATTGTTGTGCTCATATTTTCAACAGTTTCCTTAAATTGATTCATATTTAAATCAATAATGGTAAGAATTGGTATCTGTGATTTAGATGAGGATGATTCTCCTTGCTCCAGTACCATGAGTGCATAATTACCAAATTTTTCATCATTCTCAGAGTCATCCCAACTTTTACCCTCTGTAATATAAGCTTTACTTTGTTGTTTCCTTAGAAGAGCTTCATATTTTGCTTCAAGTTCTAGATAAGCCTTGTCTTTCTTTGCTTTCTTGGGTTTCCTGCATTCTGTAGCAAAGTGGCTTTGTTCATCACAATTGAAGCATCTAATATTAGATCTGTCAACAGATCTAGTTTTGTAGCCATTCTTGCTATCAGAATTGTACTTCCCTTTTTCTCTCCAGCTGCTCTCTTTATTGAAAGTCTGTCCTTTACTCCTGAAGTATCTTGGCTTCTTTACTCTAATGTTAGAGAATTTTCTAGCTAAATAGGCCATTGACTGATCTAGCTCATCCAGTTCTTCAAGAGTGTAGAACTCATCTTTTTCTAATTCCAAAATGACTTATTCCTGTGAATCATTTGTTCTTAGCTCACTTGTTGATGCAACTAGTATTTGAGATCTTGATTCATCAGTCGATGTTTGGCTTTCATTGATAATTAAAGCACTTGAACCATCTACAATATGTCCTTGGTCAGATCTCAATGATTTTCTCTGAATCATTTCAAGTTCATATGTTTTGAGAATGCCATATAGAACTTCCAGTGTTCCTACTTAAGTCTCTTCCTTCCCTGATTGCTGAGATTTTCTGTTCCAAATGATTAGGGAGAGTAAGCAAGAACTTCAGGTTCACTTCTTCAGCTTCATAATATTTGTCATGAAGCTGCAAATCATTTATCATCTTGTTAAACCTTTCAAACACAGCAGTAATACTTTCCTTTGGCTTTGCCATAAAACCCTCATACTGTGAAATCAGTATTCTCCTTTGGTTTGACCTAACTTCTTCAGTTCCTTCACAAGGTATCTCAATCTTTTCCCATATTTTATTAGCAATATCACAGTTAATAATGTTGTTGTACATCACATTGTCAAGTGACTCAATCAATATTAATTACAAGCTACTATCCAGGGAGACTTTCTCATTTTCAAGGTTAGAATACTCCTAAAAAATCTTTTGGAGCAAAATGAGTTGGGATGACCGTATCTCCATCTGTAGATTCCTCAACTCTAACCATAGGAATGAAGGGTCCATTATTGAGGATCTGAATGTAGAGTGGATTGGTCATCTTGATAAACAGCATCATTTTATTTTTCCAAAGAGTGTAATTAGCTTTGTCAAAGGTAGGAATTTTGATGCTACTGATTTTCTGTGTATTCATTCTTCCAAGATCTTGAATCTGTTTACTTTCAGATTTGGCTCCGATACCACTTGTTAGGAAATGAAGAATACACAGAGGGGGTGAATGTGTTTTACTGTTTTTAGGCTTTACTTGAAAGTTTTTGGCTTGGTTGAACAAAGTAAATTTAATCTTGTAGAAATGTGTTACTACAGGAATTTAAACATGCAAGAATAAGGAACACAGATCTTTTCAAAACTCACTTCATTTTGTATTAAAATTAAGAATGTTTTGCTACAAAATTTCTAGGCTCTTTGATGTTAAAGAGCTTAGCTTTTCCTTGAGAGTGTTACAAGAAATTTGCTCTTAATTGTTACAACTGACTAAGGACCAGTGTTTAATTTATAACTCAGTTAACTGCTAGTTTATACAGTGTGTAATAAGATATGCTATTAGCTTTTCTAAACTGTCACTTGTCATTTCTATTTATAGAAAAGTAGATCTTCCATTTCTGGCTTAGCATATCTTTAGCATCATGTGTTCACTTTGACCTTCCTTTGTCAGTTAATCTTCACCATTGATCTTGCACATTCTTCAAGCTGCTTTTTGTAGACTTGTTAATCCAGCTGTTGGATTGTTTGTTGATTGTTTATCTTGGATATTGAACTGATCTGCAACTTTGTACTTTGAGATTGTACATCGAGATCTCTAGTTTGGGTTTATAGAACACTTGACATCTCGATAAGTATATTGGCTTATCGAGATCTCTAGTACTCTATATTTAGTTTGGCTTGTAGAGGTCTTCAGTTCTCTATAAGAGAATGTTGGTCTTGTCGAGATCTCTAGTCTTCACATCTTCACTTTGACTTATCAATAACTCTTAGTTCTATAGTAGCTTCTTGACTTGTCGATATCTCAGAGTTCTCTAGTCAAAATTTAACTTGTCAATGTCTCTGAGTTCTCTAGTGAATTTTGACTTATCGATATCTCTGAGTACTCTAGTGGAACTTGACTTATCGATAACTCAGAGTTCTCTACTGAATGTAGACTTGTCGATAACTCCGAGTTCTCTAGTGAAGAAATGACTTATCGATATCTCCAATCTTCATGACTTCAATTTGGCTTGTCGATATCTATGAGTTCTCTAGTAGCTTTCCTGACTTCTCGATAATCCATTCTGGAGTTCTCGAATGACTTCTCTATAACATTAAATTTGTGAATTGTAGAGATCTTGGCTTAGAGTATTTTTCTCCAAACAAATTTATTCAACTCAAAGTTTCTTCCAAATTCTTCTGAGGCATGATCTTCTTGATCTTCTTTCAGATAGAATCCTTAGGCTTGATACTGTTTTAGGAAAAAGACTCCAATCTGCTCCGTTATATTTTTACAGACTTTAAGTGTTACAAGTTCAAAATACAAACTAAGATAACAACACAACTTACTTAGGATTGACAAAATGTCTTAGTCTTGTTAAAGTGCAGGCATGTCTTTTACAACAAATAATGTGTTCTAAATTTTGTATCGATCGCATATGCGAAAACGGTGCATCAATTGAGTTAACGGTTCGAGAGAAATAAACGTTTTAGTGAAAGTGGTATGAATAGTAAAACTCCGTAGTTGACCGAACTTTTAAAATGCTTTTCACCTATTGTTGAGTGACATTTATGACACTTTATTATGCTCTAATAAGCTTTGAATTGATGCATTTGCACTCAAGTTGTTAAGTGTTTTGACGTATTTTCTTGTGTTTTTGCATTTCAGGCATTATCTAGGTAATCAAGTGAATTAGCATTGTTTTGGTGCTAATTTGGTGTCCAAGTGTTGTTGGAATAAAAGCTCGTGGAAAGCCAACTCGAAGCAGCAGGAAAAAGATGAAATCTGAGTTTTTCCCAGAAGGACGGCGTGCCCGCGCTGTGGTAGCGTGCGGCCGCGCCGAGGTTCCAGAAAGACAGCGCGCCCACGCTGTGATAGCGCGCAGCCGCGCCAGTGCCGAATTCAAGAATCCTGTTTCTACTTTGATTCTAAAAGGGAAGACTTCCAGGTTATTTAGGGCTGGTATATATATTCAAATAAGGTCGTTTTTAATAGAGAGACATATCAGAGCGCAAGGAGAGCTGTAAGAAGACCGTTTTAGCACGGATTCAACAAAGACGAAGAAGATCTTGTTTTTACTTGTGAATCTTTGTTCTAAGTTATAACTTGGATCTAGTTTTCTTATTCGTGAACCTTACTCTTGTTTCGTATTTGGTTTTATTAATTCGTTATAAAGACTAAGTTTATTATACCATGCTTTCATCGGAACCCACGTTGATGATGAGTCCGATTATGGGCTAATCATTATCGTGGGGTTCTAGAGGATTTATTTATGGATTTCTTTAGTTAAATTGTTTGTATGCCTTAGTGTGTGGTGATTGTATGATAGCATAGTATTGGTTGTGCTTATTCGTCTTATAAGAGTCGCGAACTTGTAAGATAGCGTGTTAATTCTTAATGAAGCGACAGTGAATTTAAGGATTTAGAACTTGCCATGCTAGCATATGTTCATGTGTTATTGTTATGCATGATTTGTAGGTAATTTTACCCATCTTACTTGCCCTGTGTAATCATGATAGATAACTTGTGCTTAAAACCTTTATGTTGTCAAATTCTACAGACATGTAGGGTCTCAATGTAATTGGTGTCTATTCAGCTTCTATCTCTTTTGTGGATGTCTGTTAGTATGTTCTTCGTACAACGACAATTGGCGATTAACAGTTTTGTGATATCTGATTAGTGTCATCACCATTGCATGCTAAGGTTAAGAATAATAAGGCTATTGAATGAGGTATTTAATGAAGTTATAATCCCATGTTTATCTCATATAATTCACAACAATCTTTACTCTCTTAGTATAATAATTAGTATAATCATTAGTATAATTCGTAGTATAAACAACCCAAAATTATTATCGTCTTAGCATTGAATAATAACCATATCATCGGTGCATAGGTGTATAAATTACATAAGTTAACCAATTCAGTCTCTATGGGAACGAACTTGAAAAGATTCTATATTACTTGCGAACGCGTATACTTGCGTGAATTATTAGCGCATGTTTTGCCCTAACACCTATTTAAACTCATTTTATCAAAATGAAACTTCTATGATAATTATTAAAATAACTCAAGAAGCTCTTCGAAGTGGTTTCATATTAAAATATTGATTTTCAATTTATTAAAAATGTTAGAGTGCGAGTCGCGTAATAGTAACATTCAGTAAAGTCAACTCTAGAAGACTACTTTGATCGTCCGTTTCAACCAAGGATTGATACTTATTTCGAGTTGGCCGAATATGGAAAATTATGAAGTATTGTACTTATTAAAATTATGAGTTGGTGATGGGATTAGGAATACTGATTAAGATTATGATATTTGTTGATTAGAAAACCCGGAACGAGGGGAAGTCGGGAAACGTATCTTGGACTTCAGGCAAGTTTTCAAACTCTACCTTTTAAAACTGTTGTGTTGTGTTTGTTTTCAAATAAATACTATATATACATGATGTTGTATTATGATATTTTACGAATTGTGATTATTAATATCATATGAAATGTTACTGATTTTAGTATATGAATAATACCGAATTCCAGTCAATAACGCTAGAGAGTAGCGTTGTATATATGAGGAGTATATTTTAGACCGAGGATCGGTTAGTATAAATTTGATGAAAACCCAGAAGTATTCCGGAGGTTTTTTATTCAAGAATATTAACGTTGCAGTAGAGCATGATGTATAAGTTGTAAGACCGAGAGTCGGTCAGTTTTATAAAGTATATACCCCGGAATTATCCCGGACATGTTTAAGGACGATTAAAAGTCCGTAGCTATTTTATTCCAAGGGACTCAATGTCCTCTTGCGAAATATTAAAGTACCTCGAATTTTATTTAAAAATGATTTCTGAAGATCGTATTTCCTCAACTCTATTTAATTACCCGAGCAATGAATATTATTTCAGATATTCATTTAAAAAGGGAGAAGTATTCTCCAACGTTTATTTTATTTTAAAACCAATTATTTTATATATATTAAAGATTAATATAATTACTTAAACATAAATTAGTTGAGAAATATTATTTCAAATATTCTTTTAAAGAAGAACTATTCGAGGTTTAATTATTTAATAATTATTATTTATTTATTCAGTATTTATTAAATGATTTAATATCATTTAAAAATCATAAAACCTATTTTAAAATATTTTCTGAGTTTCAGAAAATCATACTAATACTTTCAGATTGTCGAAGAATATTATATCGACATACCTTACATATTTTGACTATAGTTTCAAAAGAAACTCCCCCTTATTTATTTATCTGTTGGCAACGGTCAACTCACATTACCTTAGTACTTCCTCCGAAAATTCTCGAAAGTACATATATATATATACATATGAGATGAGTTGTTTCTATCGACCAACAAAATGCTTGGGGAACTTCGATGTGGTTCGAGTTCTCGAGATATGATAGGATTCTTGAAAGGACTTGGAAGGGTAGACTCTACTAATATGTGTACTAGGGAGACTACCAAAGGTACCGTAGGTGAAGGTACTATGTGTACTCAGGAACTTGTGAAGTGTGTGCATCCCCGAAATGGGACACATAGCCCAAATGCGGAAAGGGTGATAACCGGGATACGAAGGTGTTGTCCTTCTACTAATAGAAAAGGTTATAGATTTTCGTATTACAACTGATCATCGTATGCGGTGGCTCCAGTGAATTTCATATATTCTTCCAATTGAATTTGAGATGCAGTACCGTAACCCAAGCCTAGGTGTTGGGTTTACCATTAAGGTATTTACAGACTAATAAGTCAATCAAAGAATCGTTTTGAAAAGAGGTGTATATCACCAAGAAAACTACTTTAAATAAATAAATATCCTTATACGGATTAATATAATTTCTTTAACAGTCTTTTCATACTGTTGATTATTATGGCTGAGCATTATTGTTCACTCTTGCTTTCTTTTAAATATCACAACACAACAGGTTACCAGTATACCGGTGTGGGACTTAGTCAATTGAAATCGTGGGGAAAATCCCTTACAGCTTTGTCTCAGGTGGACCAGAGTACTCAGATAGGTATAAGATGTTAGTAGTAATTATTGTAACTTCATGTAGAGGTTACGAATAATTGTTTAAGATCCTGTAAAGTACATTTGAGTTGTAATAAAAGAATATTACATTTTGTACATCATTTCTAAGGCTATAATTTTTGTGTGTGTGCGCGCGCGTGAGATTGGGGTCTGTTGGATTATTGAAGCAATACAGGTTAGACATGATTAAAGGATGGCGTGACGACCCAAATTCCCGACCCCGGATTTGGGGGCGTTACAAGATAGTCAAAGTTTGTGTTGTTTCTCTAGGAGAAGTCAAAATTTAATACAAAGATGCCACCTTCATTTTGCTGAATAGAGAAGTAATTGAGACATTTTCAACCACAGAAGGAAATAGTGATTAATTTGATGAATGCTAGGGATTCAAGTACAAGGATGAGAAAGGTTGTACTGGATGAGAGGATGAGAGAAAGAAATATTAGGCATGCAAGGGAAAAGGCTGAAAGTGAGGAAAGAGAAAGGAAATATGTTGAAGAAAATGAGATGTTTGAGAAGAGATCAAATAAACTGAAGGCAAGGGGTTTGAGCAGGGTATCTAACGATGGACAATATCTGAACATAAAGACAAACAGAGTTTCAAGGTACAGGATTCATTTGCTAAACATTTACTCACTAGCTGAATGGCTCAAATTGGTTGAAGCTCTAAGAGGGACTGAGATTATTGAAGAACTTGAAGTATTAGTCAAACTCAATGACCTCATTAGAAAAGAACCTGGTTATGAGAAATTTAGATAAGATTTGTAACTCAACATTTGATGTAACTGTAATTTCTACAAAAATGTACTTTATAAATTTATCAGTCTCATTGTATTTGATTTAGCTTGGGATTAGTCTTGTTATCAGGCATGAATTCAAGTTGAAGCTGGTGCTTTTTGGAATTGCTGCAATCAAATTTACTTTCTCCCAATTTCTGAGAGCATATCAGATGATGATTATCACAAACAGTTAGCTGGGGAGATAGTCAAAGTCTGTGTTGTTACTTTAGAAGAAGTCAGGATCTACTACAAAGATGACACCTTCATTTTGCTGAATATAGAAGTTATTGAAACATTTTTAACTGCAGAACTGGAGAAAGTAATAAGTGTGATTAATACAAGGGATTCATGTACAAGAATGAAGAAGGCTGTGCTGGCTAAGAGGTTGAGAGAGAGGAATATAAGACATTCAAGGGAAAAGGCTGAAAGGGAGGAAAGAGAAAGGAAATATGCTAAGAAGTTTGAGCAAAGATCAAATAAAATGAAGGTTAGGGGGTTGAGCAGGGTATCTAAAGATGAACATTTTCTGAACATTAGGACAAACAGATTTTCAAGATACAGGATTCATCTTCTCAACATTTACTCATTAGCTGCATGGATCAAACTAGTGGAATCTCTAAGAGGGACTGAGATTATTGAAGAACTTGAAGTACTAGTCAAACTCAAGGACCTAATTAGAAAGGAACCTGGTTATGAGAAATTCAAATAATCTTTGTAACTGAATATTTGATATAACTGCAAGATGTATAAAATGTACTTTGTAATTTTTGTCAGTCTTACTATGTTTGATATTAGCTTGGGGTTAGTCTTGTTATCAGGCATGATTTTGTGAGAAGTAATCTTCTCACAAATTGGGGGAATATGTTGTGCAAGACATGTCTGTACATAACAAGACTAAGTCATATTGACAACCCTAAGGATAAGTTGCATGATAATATATATCTGTATTTTGTAATTGTATTACTTGAGTCTGTAAAAAAATTAGTAGATTAGATTGGAGGATTTTTCTAGTGAACAGCTTTTCAAGCTAAGGGATAAACTCTGGAAGAAGATCAAATCATGATCATGCCTCAGAGAGAAGTGTAGCAGCTTTGATTTGAATAATATTATTTTAGGAAAAATGTTCTAAGTCAGATATCGACAAGTCACAGATCAAGTGATATTGAGAAGTCAGTCGAGAAGTCCAAAATGACTTGTAGAGAAGTCTCGAGAGATATTGACAAGTTAACATGCATGTAGAGATCTTAGATATCAACAAGTCAAAATGTATATTTAGAGAACTAGATATATCGACAAGTCATTTATTCATATAGAGATCTAGAGATATTGACAAGTCAAAATCTTCATATAGAGAACTCAAGATGTCGACAAGTCAAAAGCCAATGTAGAGAACTGGTGATGTCGACAAGTCATTCTACATGTATAGAACTAGAGACCTCGACAAGTCAAATACACGTATAGAGAAATCAAGATATTCATAAGTAATTTACTTATCGATATGTCACTTCTCTACAGAACAAAAAGATATCTCGACAAACTATCTCAAATTCAGAATACAGACAAGTTCAAGATTCAAGATTATTAGTCAACAAACAATTCTTTTACTAAATTGGAAAGACTACAAAAGCAGTTTGAAGAATATAAGATCAAGGGCCAAAATTCACTGGACCAAGGATGGTCATAGACCTACAAGATTCTGCACAGATTTGCTAACAACAGAAAAGGAAATAGACAAGATAGATTTAAAAAATGTGTTGGTACATTTTAGTGCAAGTTTTGTAATCCTGTGCCTTTGGTCTATAAAGTATACACAGGTCCTTAGTTTAGATGTAACAAAAAAATAAATCTTGAAAATCTAGTATTCTCGCTCAAGATTTATAGATGAGTTCTTATTTCTAAGAACACAGATTTGTAGCAAAACAAATTTGATTTATACAATCAAGTGAGTTTTTGATATCTTGTCTTGTGTTTACTGTCAAAGAATTTATCTCTACAAATTCATATTTGCTTTTGTTCAAATTAAGCCAAACATTTTCAAAAGAGAACTAAAATCCAAGAAATACATTCAACCCCCTGTGTTATATTTAATTGCACTCAATATCTAACAAAGTATGTTTCCACTCTTTTCAATATATTCACATTCCAATCCAATTCTTCCTGATTTTATCTGAATTAAATCAATTATGATGTACCCTAATTTTTCAGTCAGTCAAAAAACAATAACATCAAACAATGCAACTTATACATCAAACATATAAAAAAACATAACAAGCACACAGATATACATACAAAAAAATAACACAATGATAAGTGGCATTTTATACCACTTAGAACGTCTTAAAATAGCTTAAATTGGTGTCTTGAAATCAAGTATTTTGTGTATTTGATGCATTTTTCTAGTGTTTATGCATTTCAGGATATTAGTTGCATTTCGGGGGAGTAATCATCAAGAATAAGCCTTGGCATGTGTCTAGCATTGCGAGAGGGAAGAGAGGAGCGGATTACAGCGAAGAAATTGAGCAAACTCAGAAAAATCCAGTAGGGGTCTGAGCGCCCGCTCAGCTACGCTGAGCGGCCGCGCAGGAAGCTGAGCGCCCGCTCAGCTATGCTGATCGGCCGCACAGGAAGCTGAGCGCCCGCTCAGCTATGCTGAGCGGCCGCGCAGGGTCGGGAAAAAAGAATATTTATTTTAGACTTCTATTTCTGTTTGGCTTCCAACTTCTGTGTAATCTGAGTTTTATGGGACTTCTATATAAGTAGATTCAGAGACGTTTCACAGTGGTGGAATCGTTGTATTAAGCAAGGAGAGAAGGAGATAAGGAAGAAGACCGTTTTAGCACACCGCAACGAAGAGGAAGCATATTTTCTTGTGATTCTTTATTTCATTGTAACATTGGATGCTAGTTTTCTTGCTTTGAACCTATTTACTCTTGTGACGTACTCTGGTTTAATATAATTAGTTTAGTTATTATTCTCTTGTGTTTATTTATCATGTTTTCATATGAACTCATGATGACGATAAGTGCTATTATGGGCTAATCGTGATCATGGTGTCGTAACGGATTTACTATGGAATTCTTTAGTTACTTGTTTAATACCTTAGTGTGTGATGATTGTATGATATCTAGTATTGGTTGTGCATATTCGTCTTATGTGCGTCGCGAACATATAAGATAGGGTGTTAATCTCTTGTGAAGCGACGGTGGATCTCGAGATTTAGAACTTGCCATGCTGGCATAGGTTCATGTATGATGTTGCATGATTAGTGGGTAACTCTAACCATTTTATTCGCCCTGTGTAATCAAAAGGAATAACTTGTGCTTAAATCATTATGTTGTCCATTTCTGTAGACATATAGGGACTCAATATAATTGATGCCTATTCAACTTCTATCTTAATTGTGGATGTTTGGTAGAATGGTATTAGTACAATGAAAGTTGGCTTTTATCAGTTTCGTGTTATTCGATTAATATCATCATTGTTGCATGATAAGGGTAATAACAATGACTATTGAAGGAAGTAGTAATGAAGTTGTGATCTCATGAGTGTTTTAATATTGTTAATTCGAAGTGTTAATTAAGTGGTTAATTTTAGTAGTTAATTGTAGTTAATAATTAGTTAATCAAAATCTAAGTGTTATTGTCTTAACATTGAGAAATAATCATACATTGGTGAGTGAGTTTAATTGAACATAATTAGTCTGAGTCTCTGTGGGAACGAACTAGAAAGTATTCTATATTACTTGCGAACGCGTATACTTGCGTATGTTATTAGCGCGTGTTTTCGCCCTATCAAGTTTTTGGCGCCGCTGCCGGGGACTCGGCATATTTGTTTAGTTTATGTACTTACCATCATTGGTCGTTCGGACTCAGTGATTAAGACGTATTTGTTACTTATTGTTTCTGGTTGTGTTTCAGGTACTTTAGCGAGCGTTTATGCAAACTCGTTCTCGTACTCGCAAGAGGACTTTAGATACAGCTGAGGAGACAGACGAAGTTCTTGATATTCTAGAGAAGATAGATTTTGAAGATTCGGATTCAGGAAGTGAGCAGAAAGAGCCAGTAACCATGGGTGATCGTTTAGTTCCGGCAGATCCAGCTCTTATGGATTTTTCTCGGCCTAAAATTGATGATATTCAGTCTAGCATCATGCACCCGGCTATTGAGGCCAATAACTTTGAAATCAAGCCAGGCACTATTCAGATGGTGCAGAATTCTGTCTCTTTCGGAGGTGCTACGACTGAAGACCCCAACATGCACATAAGGAATTTTGTCGAGATCTGCAGTACTTTCAAATATAATGGCGTGACTGACGAGGCTATCAAGCTGAGGCTTTTCCCATTCTCACTGAGGGACAAAGCTAAGGATTGGTTATATTCTGAACCAACTGGATCTATCACTACTTGGCAAGATCTTGCACAAAAGTTTCTGGTGAAGTTTTATCCAATGGCAAAGACTGCTGCTATGAGGAGTGCTTTTACTCAGTTTGCGCAGCAACCTACAGAATCTATGTGCGAAGCTTGGGAACGCTACAAGGAAATGTTGAGAAAGTGTCCACATCATGGAATGCCCGATTGGATGGTGATCACTGGTTTCTATAATGGTTTAGGGGCCCAATCTCGGCCCATGCTCGATGCAGCAGCTGGAGGCGCCTTGTGGGCCAAAAGCTATACTGAGGCTTATAATCTTATTGAGACAATGGCTATAAATGAGCATCAAAACCCAACTCAGAGGATGATGCAGCCACCGCTATTGCAGCGCAGCTCCAAGCGCTGTCTATGAAGGTCGATTCTCTAGCTACCTATGGAGTCAATCAAATAGCTATGGTCTGTGAGCTTTGTGCAGGTTCTCATGCTACAGATCAGTGTTCTCTTATCAACGAATTTGTTCAGTATGTGAACAATTATCAGTGACAACAGCAGCCTGTGCCAGCTATTTATCATCCTAACAACAGGATTCATCCAAATTTTAGCTGGGGTAATAATCAGAATGCTATTCAGCCACTATATCAGCAAGGTGTGAGTAAACAGTTCAATCCACCTGGATTCCAGCAACCGCAGCAATATGATCAAAGACAATCATATCCTTAACAGGGAAGTGCAGCTACACCTACTAGTGCTGATTTTGAGGAACTTAAGCTGTTGTGCAAGAGTCAGGCAGTTTCTATCAAGACCTTGGAGAATCAAATCGGTCAAATAGCCAATGCAGTGCTCAATCGTCAGCCTGGAACACTTTCTAGTGATACGGAAGTACCTGGCAGGAAGGAAGCTAAAGAGCAAGTCAAGGCTATTACCTTAAGGTCTGGGAAAGTTGTTGATGCTGAAAAGGCAAAAGAAGGAGAAGCTGAAATTAGAGATAAAGAAGCTAAGCAAAAGGAGAAAGCGGCGGAACCAAGGAAGACTACTGTTGAACACACTCTGCCTGAGGGTAATACAGGGGAGAAACAGCTCTATCCTCAACCACCTTTCCTTAAGAGATTGCAACAACAAAAGTTGGATAAGCAGTTCGGTAAGTTTCTGGAGGTGTTCAAGAAACTTCATATCAATATACCTTTCGTTGAGGCTCTGGAGCAAATGCCTAGTTATGCGAAGTTTATGAAGAGTATTCTTTCAAGAAAGGTGAAACTGGATGACCTTGAGACTGTTGCTCTAACGGAAGAATGCAGCGCTGTGCTGCAGCAAAAGTTACCTCCAAAGCTTAAAGATCCAGGTAGCTTCACCATTCCTTGCACCATTGGCAAGTTGTCATTTGACAAGTGCCTTTGTGATTTGGGAGCAAGCATCAATCTGATGCCGTTGTCGATCTTTGATAAGTTGGATTTGCCTGATCCAAAACCCACTTACATGTCTCTACAATTGGCTGATCGTTCTATTACTTACCCAAGGGGCATAGTGGAGGATGTGCTAGTCAAGGTGGATAAGCTTTTCTTTCCTGCAGACTTTGTTATTCTGGATTTCGAGGAAGATAAGAAGATTCCCATAATCTTGGGGAGACCTTTCTTGGCTACTGGCCGTACCTTGATAGATGTGCAAAAAGGTGAACTTACTATGCGGGTGCAGGATCAGGATGTGACCTTCAATGTATTCAAAGCAATGAAATTCCCTACAGAAGATGAGGAGTGCTTAAAAGTGGATGTGATTGATTCTGCGGTTACTTCAGAATCGATCATATGCTAATGACTGATGCATTAGAAAAGGCCTTAGTGGGGGATTTCGACAGTGATGATGAAGATGGCAACGAGCAATTACAATATTTTAATGCTTCTCCCTGGCGGCGAAAGCTGGACATGCCGCTTGAATCTCTTGGTACTTCTGACCTCAAGAATGCTGAAGGAAAGCTCAAACAATCAATTGAGGAAGCACCTACCTTGGAGCTTAAGCCATTGCCTGAACACTTGAGGTATGCCTTTTTAGGTGAGGCATCTACTTTACCTGTTATTATTGCATCTGACCTTTCAGGTAGTGAGGAGGACAAGCTCTTAAGGATTTTGAGAGGAGTCAAATCGGCTATTGGATGGACCATAGCAGACATCAAAGGGATCAGCCCTTCATACTGCATGCATAAGATTCTGCTAGAGGAGGGTAGTAAGCCAACTGTTGAGCAACAGCGCAGACTTAATCCTATCATGAAGGAGGCGGTGAAGAAAGAAATTCTGAAATGGCTGGATGCAGGCATCATTTATCCTATTTCTGACAGTTTTTGGGTGAGCCCCGTACAATATGTGCCTAAGAAAGGAGGTATCACTGTGGTAGCAAATGAAAAGAATGAGCTCATCCCCACTCGAACAGTTACAGGATGGAGAGTGTGCATGGACTACCGAAAGTTGAACAAGGCCACGAGGAAGGATCACTTCCCTCTTCCATTTATTGATCAAATGCTTGACAGGTTGGCTGGTCATGAGTATTATTGTCTTCTGGATGGTTACTCGGGATAAAATCAGATTTGTATTGCACCAGAGGATCAAGAAAAGACTACCTTCACTTGTCCATTTGGCACGTTTGCTTTTCGCAGAGTTTCGTTTGGGTTATGTGGAGCCCCGGCCACTTTTCAGAGATGTATGATGGCTATATTCTCTGACATGATTGGGAATAATGTTGAGGTGTTCATGGAAGACTTCTCCGTCTTTGGACATTCGTATGATGAATGTTTGAATAATCTTCGTGCCGTGCTCAAAAGGTGTGTGGAAACTAATTTGGTGCTCAATTGGGAATAATGTCATTTTATGGTGCGTGAAGGTATAATTCTGGGGCATAAGGTCTCTAGCAAGGGTCTTGAGGTGGATAAATCCAAGGTGGGAGTCATTGAAAATCTTCCACCACCTATTTCTGTGAAAGGAATCCGTAGTTTTCTTGGTCATGCGGGTTTTTATCGGCGGTTCATCAAGGACTTTTCGAAGATATCTAAGTCGTTATGCAACTTGCTTGAGAAAGATGTGCCTTTCAAATTTGATGATGAATGTTTGACGGCATTCGAGACGCTTAAGAAGAGTTTAATCACTGCACCAGTTATTACAGCACCGGATTGGACAGAGCCTTTTGAGATGATGTGTGATGCGAGTGATTATGCGGTAGGCGCAGTTCTTGAGCAGCGCAAGAATAATCTCTTTCATGTGGTCTACTATGCTAGCAAGACCTTAAACGGGGCCCAAATAAACTACACCACTACTGAGAAGGAGCTCTTGGCTATAGTCTTTGGTTTGGAGAAATTTTGATCTTATCTGCTTGGGACAAAAGTGACAGTATTCACTGATCATGCGGCCATTTGCTATTTGGTTTCCAAGAAGGATTCGAAGCTGAGACTCATTCATTGGGTGCTCATATTACAGGAATTTGAGTTGAGATCAAGGATCGGAAAGGTACTGAGAATCAAGTAGCTGACCATCTCTCTAGATTGGAGAATCCCGAGTCTACTTCACAGGATAAGACATTGATCAACGAGTCTTTTCCGGATGAGCAGTTGTTCGCAGTTCAGGAGGAAGAGCCATGGTTTGCAGATATTGTAAACTATCTTGTCAGCAATATAATGCCTCCTAGTTTGACCTCAGCTCAAAAGAAAAAGTTTATGCATGAGGTGAAGTGGTATATGTGGGATGAACCATATTTGTTTAGACATAGAGCTGACCAGATCATCAGGAGATGTATCCCGTTCTGTGAGACGGAGGGGATATTACGAGACTGCCACTCCACAGTTTATGGTGGACACTATGGAGGTGAGAAGATGGCAGCTCGTATTCTGCAAGCAAGTTTTTTCTGGCCTACTTTGTTTAAGGATTGTCATCAGTTTGTTTTAAGGTGTGATTGTTGCCAAAGAGTGGGAAATTTGACGAGAAAGGATGCGATGCCGTTAAATGTGATGCTTGAAGTCGAGGTCTTTGATGTTTGGGGAATCGATTTCATGGGGATTTTTATCTCATCCTGCAACAATCAGTACATCTTGGTGGCAGTCGATTATGTCTCAAAATGGGTAGAAGTCAAAGCTCTACCAACAAATGATGCAAAGGCAGTGTTGAATTTTCTTCATAAGTAGATTTTCACAAGGTTTGGAACGCCTCGGGTAATCATAAGTGATGAAGGGTCACATTTTTGCAACCGTAAGTTCACTTCTATGATACAGCGTTATAATGTGAATCATCGAGTTGCTACTGCCTATCATCCGCAAACAAATGGTCAAGCGGAAGTGTCTAACAGAGAGATCAAGCGCATTCTAGAGAAGGTTGTTTGTCCGTCAAGGAAGGATTGGTCTTTAAAGCTCGATGAAGCTTTTTGGGCTTACAGGATAGCATACAAAACTCCACTTGGTATATCCCCGTTTCAACTGGTGTATGGTAAGGGATGTCATTTACCTGCGGAGCTTGGGCATAAGGCCTATTGGGCATTGAAAAAGTTGAACCTGGATCTAGATGCAGCTGGAAAGAAGCGAATGCTTCAGCTTAATGAACTTGATAAATTTCGACTCCAAGCATATGAGAACAACAAAATGTACAAGGAAAAGGTGAAGAGGTGGCACGATAGGAAGCTACATCATAAGTTATTCGTGCCGGGGCAACAAGTTCTCTTATTCAACTCTCGTCTCCGACTTTTTCCTGGGAAGTTGAAGTCAAGGTGGTCTGGGCCTTTTATTGTCAAAACTGTGTTTCCAAATGGAGCGGTGGAAATTTTTGAGAATGATCCGGACCAAGCATTCAAGGTTAATGGCCAGCGTTTGAAGCACTACTATGGGGACACGGCAAACCGAGAAGTGGTTAGTGCCGTTTTATTGTCAACTTGAGGAAGGTACGCAACGTCAAGCTAATGATGAAAAAGAAGCGCTGCATGGGAGGCAACCCATGATTTGTTGTTACAGGAACCCTTAGAAGTTAATAACCTATCCAAAACCACAAAAAAATCAGAAAAACCGGGCTTTAAAAAAAATTCCAGTGACCCCCTGAGCGCCCGCTTAGGGGTCGGCTGCCAGAATTTTTTTTAAGTCAATAAAAATCCAAAAAAAATCAGAAAATTAAAACTCAAAATTCAGCCCATAAAACCCACGACCTATTCCCCATTTTCCCATGATTTTTACCCATAAACCAACTCCTAATCAAATTCTACCCTAATCCATTCCCTATATATACATACACCTATCCCACATATCTCCCACACAACTTCTACACTCAAACTCTCTCCCAAACACAAAAACACAGTTCTCAAGCACTTTTATTCAGATTCAATGGCACTCAAGAGAGCAAGAACTATCGATAGCAGCAGCACAGTACCTACTGCTGATTCTTCGAGGGGTACTGCTGCGAGGCCTCGGTTGAATGACAGGGCTGCGGAGGAGGAGTACACTAGGCTTTTGGGGAAGCCGATTCTGAAGGAGAGAGGATTTTTGCCATCGGGGAGGGATGGTGAGTTGCTTCCTATGATTGCAGAGAAGGGGTGGATAGCTTTCTGTGAGTTGCCTGAACCAGTGCCTATGAGCGTGGTTCGCGAGTTCTATGTGAACGCGAAGGCCGAGAAGAATGGGTTTTCTGTGGTCCGGGGGATGACGGTTGATTATCACCTAGCGACGATTCGCCGTGTGATTGGGCAGCGAGAGAGGAAGCCCACGGAGGAAAACTGGAATGAGAAAACTGCTGAAGATTTTGACTTGGATTTGATTTGTGCTACTCTTTGTAGGCCGGGCACAGTTTGGACCTTCAAGACTGGAACTAATGAGTATCGTCACTTTCCGGCGATCGCAATGAACAGGTATGCCCGTGCATGGAATGCATTTATTTGTGATAATATTCTGCCTTCTTCGCATGCACATGAGGTCACAGTAGAGAGAGCACAGTTGTTGTGGGGAATTTTGAATGAGGAGTACTATGTGGACCTTGGTGAGTTCATCTATCAAGGAATTCTGAAGTTTTTGAGGGGAGCTAAGCTCATGAACATCCCTTATGCATCCACGGTTACGAAGTTTTACCGAGCGGTGGGAGTGCACTGGCCGTCTCATGAGCAGTTGCAGTTGCCGGCCGCTCCTATTGATTCTGGAACTCTGAATGGGATGCAGGAGTGGAC
The DNA here is from genome assembly GCF_009905375.1 of Apium graveolens. NCBI lineage: Eukaryota > Viridiplantae > Streptophyta > Magnoliopsida > Apiales > Apiaceae > Apium > Apium graveolens. Next base: position 273,409,670 of record NC_133650.1, on the reverse strand, counting down.
CGGTGGTGAGCCCGAGGAGCATGGGCTGGTTCTTCGAGAGCTCAGGAGGGTGCTGGGATGGCTGATGCTCAGTATAGGAGGCTGTCACGGAGGATGGATGCTATGTACGAGACGTAGAGCAGGTTTGCTCAGGAGCTCACCCTTGCGTTAGGGACAGCTTTTCGAGGCCTTGGAGCTGACATCCAGTGGCCAGTTTTTGGTGAGGACTCTGCATATCCGCCGCCTGATACTCCACCCACTGAGGGTGATGATGATGATGACTCCGAGTAGGTATACCCTGTGTTCCTTTCTACTACCTTCACTGGGGACAGTGAAGATTTTAAGTTTGGGGGTGGTAGTTAAGGAATATTTTGTGTGTATGTCATATAGCTGCATATTCATGATAGTTAGTTCATATAGTTGCATAATTTTTGCCTCATAATTTTTGCCATATAGTTTTTTTTATTTAGTTTTAGTTGTTTATCATATCATGTAGCTCATGCATATGGATCCCTTTTGCGATGATTTACCGACTGATTTGTGATGTTGATGCGAGTGTAGTGATAGCATTAAAGTGATGTTGAGTCATGTAGGTTGATATGCATGCTGGAAGCACTTGTATTTTCACTAAGTCTTAGAGTATGCTTAAGGACTAGACTGTTGTTATGATCTGATTGTTTTCAAGGTTAATCTATTTATTATGCATGAAAAAGAAAAAAATGGAGTAAAAAATGGAATTTGTTGCTAATTGTGGCTAGGCGTCAATTGGCTAGTAGCCGGCTCGTATGTTATACGAGTAGTCTAGGGTTGAGCAAGATGGAGCGAAACGCACTTGCTCAGAAATTTTGAGAAAAAAAGAAAGAGAAGAAAAAAAAAGAGGAAAAAAAATGGAAAAAGAAAAAAAAAGAGTATGTGTTTATGCATAATTGATCACGAGTGGGCTCTTTGGTATTCGAGTTATTAAGTTCTTAGGGGACTTTGTGCCTAGTGACCTAAGGCTTTTAGAGTCTGGGATCCGCTAACCTAACGCTCGCTATATGGATACCATTGTATAAGTCTTTTATGGACCTCACTCATTGCACGGTCAAATAAGCATTACTGTTATGAATAAAAAGCATGATTCCGTAATAAACTCCAGAATTCTCGTAGTGTTATAAGTAGCTTTGTGCCTAGAATTTTTATTCTTTGTATAATCATGTGATTGCCTTGATGATAGTTGAGTCATAATAATTGGTCTAGTTCCGAAGCATATCTATTAAGCATCTGCACACACCACGTTTTTGGCGGTATGTTTGTTTGCATGATTTGATATATCTTTAGTCGCCTAATTGCATTTGTTGAGATGTTGTAAGTTGGTTGGTTTGTTCGTAGTAAGGGGGATCGCTGCATTTCATATAGATTGCATTCATGCATGTTTTTTTTTGAGTCTGTGACGCTTGAAGACAAGCATCGATTTAAGTTTGGGGGTGTGATAAGTGGCATTTTATACCACTTAGAACGTCTTAAAATAGCTTAAATTGGTGTCTTAAAATCAAGTATTTTGTGTATTTGATGCGTTTTTCTAGTGTTTGTGCATTTCAGGGTATTAGTTGCATTTCGGGGGATTAATCATCAAGAATAAGCCTTGGCATGTTTCTAGCATTGCGAGAGGGAAGAGAGGAGCGGATTACAGCGAAGAAACGGAGCAAACTCAGAAAAATCCAGTAGGGGTATGAGCGTCCGCTCAGCTATGTTGAGCGGCTGCGCAGGAAGCTGAGCGCCCGCTCAGCTATGCTGAGCGGCCACGCAGGGTCGGGAAAAAAGAATATTTATTTTAGACTTCTATTTATGTTTGGCTTCCAACTTCTGTGTAATCTGAGTTTTATGGGACTTCTATATAAGTAGATTCAGAGACGTTTCACAGTGGTGGAATCGTTGTATTAAGCAAGGAGAGAAGGAGATAAGGAAGAAGACCGTTTTAGCACACCGCAACGAAGAGGAAGCATATTTTCTTGTGATTCTTTATTTCGTTGTAACGTTGGATGCTAGTTTTCTTGCTTTGAACCTATTTACTCTTGTGACGTACTCTGGTTTAATATAATTAGCTTAGTTATTATTCTCTTGTGTTTATTTATCATGTTTTTATATGAACCCATGATGACGATAAGTGCTATTATGGGCTAATCGTGATCATGGGGTCATAACGGATTTACTATGGAATTCTTTAGTTAGTTGTTTAATACCTTAGTGTGTGATGATTGTATGATATCTAGTATTGGTTGTGCGTATTCGTCTTATGTGCGTCGCAAACATATAAGATAGGGTGTTAATCTCTTGTGAAGCGACGGTGGATCTCGAGATTTAGAACTTGCCATGCTAGCATAGGTTCATGTATGATGTTGCATGATTAGTGGGTAACTCTAACCGTTTTATTCGCCCTGTGTAATCAAAAGGAATAACTTGTGCTTAAATCATTATGTTGTCAATTTCTGTAGACATATAGGGACTCAACATAATTGATGCCTATTTAACTTCTATCTTAATTGTGGATGTTTGGTAGAATGGTATTAGTACAATGAAAGTTGGCTTTTATCAGTTTCGTGTTATTCGATTAATATCATCACTGTTGCATGATAAGGGTAATAACAATGATTAATTTTTGTGCTATGAGTTTTGGTCCATTCGAACAAAATTTGGTAAAGCACTTGACAGTGTAGGTTATTGTTCAGTTGGAGTTGAAGAACTTAAATCTTACATTGATAAGTTCTTGAATATACAGTCTAAGAAAACGGGAGGTAGTATTGCTAGTATAAAAGAATCAGTATCAAAGGTGGATCATTTAAATATAAATGATTTGCAAACACATATCACTATCCGTGACCCGGCCACTAGCACGAATCATAAGGGTTGTCCAAAAGTTTCCACAAGAAAGAAATTTGGATTAGAATTAGTTGTGGAAGTTAAAAAGAAGAAAACTTGCGTTTTATGTGGTAAAAAGGGACATTATAGAACTGGATGGCATAAGCATGAGATCGCTATTTTTTTCTGCTTTATCTAATTACTGTTAATATTAGAATGAGTAATTGTCAAATTTTAAAGTATTTTATTTTAGGATAAAATTGAATAAGGTACATCGCAGGAAATAAAAAAAATAGTTTAATATGAAGCTTATTTTGGTTGCTGAAACCTGCGGCAGCTAGAAGGCTGATATTTTTTATTGATAATCGTTTGTAACTATTTTGCAAATTCTTGATTTCTTGGTTGTATACTTTATTTTTTGATAACTTGATAAGATGGTTAAGATATTTCTGGTTGCATGTCATATTTGTAGAGTTTGTTTGAATTTATAGTTTTGGAGACCGAATGTAAACTTTGGTTTTTGAAAATATGGTAAATGACATGCGAGTCTAGTAGCTTTATAATGTTGACTTGTTTGTTTACAAATTCTGATAGCTGGTTGTAATGATATCAATTGTTTTCTCTATGAAAATTTTGAATTAAATTTTTTTTATTACTGTCAAGTTTTAACAGCATCTGTGATGATAGATCTGGAGAACACATGTTAAGTATTTAAAATTGATTGTTTTACTAACAGAATGGCCAGAACTGAACCATCAAATATTCAGAAATCAATCTCCTTAAATACATAATTAATTGAAATTCATGACATCCTAACATGATTATATTAGCATATAATTATGATTGTTAGCAACACCAGATAAAAATCAATAAAGCAACAATATCATATAACAATGGCATCCAACACCTTCATTCAAAAGTTGAACATATTAGCAGAAGTCGTGATTGGTTGTGCTGGACAAGGAAGCTTCCACGGTTCCATCAAAGTATCCAGTATATGAGGAATATTTGTCACTTCATTAATTTTCTACGTAACAACATTATTTCAGACTCTGCAATTGACTCATCTCCGCATGCAGTTTATCAACATGTTGATGTTTCTTCATTCGAGTCCTGATCGCCGACTCCCTATTGGAAATTTTTCTCTTATTCTCATCCAGACCTAGGGATGGCACGGGGGCACTTCGGGATCAGGGAGTGGTATCCCGTTCCCGATCCCCGAATACAATACCAATCCCCGAACCCGCCCTGAACCCCGAACGAGAATCCTCGTCGAGCTTCAGGTATTTTTTTAATTGCAAATATAATAATTTATATTATAATATAGTTTTAATAAATAAATAATCTATTAACTCTTAATTTATATATATATTGATATTATCTCATATTTTTAACATAAAATTATATTAAAATTGATTTATAATATAAATAATGATAAATTTAAATTATAAAAAAATAATATATTATATTATAAAAAATTGATCAATAAATTATAGATTATTTTTTAAATTCTAATATATTATAAATGTTATATATTTTAAATAATTTATTTAGTATAAATATTTATATACACACACAATCGGGTTGGGATCGAGGTGGGGAATACTATTCCCCGAAATTTTTATAAAAAATTTCCTGTTTCCCGTTCCGCTCCCAAAAAATTTCCCGAATCCCTGATACGAACAATGCGGGGATCACATCAGGGTCGATCGGGATGGGGTGGATGCCCATCTTTATCCAGACCAATGGACGCTTGCAACAATTTGATGTTAGTACGATGATGTATTAACAACATATGATTCAGAAAGAAGAAAGTTACAAATACCTGTGTCATTCTAGGGGAGGGGAATGGACAAAAAGTGTGTATTAGAGTCTATATATACTCGAGTGTCCTTTGTTTGTTGGGATATAGAAGGTAAAAATATGTTAAGAGGTAAAACTATGTGATTTTGGGGCTGCTTGGGTAGAGAATTTATTATGATGATAAATAGATTATCTTTACCTAAAATATAAAAGCTGACTCCAAGGGAAATACTTAAAACTGTTAGCTAAAACATGGTGATGTAGGAGGATTTTTGAAACATAATCAAGGGTGTGATGAGTGCGAGAATACCAAATGTATGATCATGCTGATGACTGCATGGTCACGATGTTGAGGATATGTGATGGCATGCTCACACTGCTGGATTTCATGGTCATTGCCAAAAGTGAAAAAAAACAACAGTAGCTTTTTGGTGGCCAGATGGAAGATATCGCATGCTCATACTCAAAACTGCATAATCACGTTGCTTTATGTAATAATTAATTTTGATTAGGATTTATTTTCTTATTTCGTATTAGGGTTTTATATCCCTATATATTCAAGATGATGATGAACATAAGAACAATACCCCAAGAGTGTTTCTCTTTATCTTTTTTATAGATTCAAGAAAATCCTTGTCGATTCAAGTTCTACCTTGTGGATTCAGGGTATTTTAGGGATTTCTCATGTAAGAGTCCTAGAAAGGATTAGCGCTTGCTTCTCATACGCTTCCATGCTGCGTCAGTTGACATTAGAACAGGTTTTTCCTGTCCTTTTCGTTACCTGATCATTATCGAAGAACATCTGCTAAAGAAGATTTTCAAGAGGTTGTGACGGCTTTAACCGCAGCTCCGAAGGTTTTCACAGACAGAGTGGATACGTTGACATTCAAAATTAATAACAATAACAAGCAACGTAGATCCGAAAGGAAATATCATAATCGAGTACCTTGAGGTGGGAAAATTATGTGGGTGAGAATTCTGCTTGATGTTGAATATGGGTAATCGGCTCAATGATATTATAAAGCTGATATATCATTATTTTATGGGTCTCTTGGAGTCGATGAGTTTCGGAATTGGTATGCCAATCTTGATAAATTCTTTGATATTATGGTTGTTCATGAGAGTAAGCAGGTGAAGATGGTGGCTATCATGTTAAAGAGTGTTTCTTCTATATGGTGGGATAAGCTGGTTATGCAGAGAAAAACAAAAGAGGAAACATATTAGAACATGGCGGAAGATGAAAGAATTGATGATGGAGAGGTTTATACTGTAGGGATATAAGTCTAAGATTCATATTGATTTGCAATCAAGGGGATAATTCGGCTCAATATCATGAACCCGATCATGTTGACAATATGTTCGATGAATGTCCACAACCAAAATATGATACTTTACTGGATGTGAGAGGCATAAAAGAGCCTGGTTGTGTAAATGCAGAATATTTCTTAGAAAATTTGAGTGGTGTGGGGATAGTTGGAGAAGGGTGTGGGATAGTGTAATCCAAAAATTGTATGTCTAGTGATTCGTTAAGAGTGGATGAGGTCAACAAAGTAAGCAATGATGATGATTTACAAGAGCACAACAAAGAAAACATTTATGATATTTATAAAGATGAGAATAATGATGATGATGAACTACAACTTGAAGGCGTGCATGAAAAATCCTGGGACATTAACAAATCTGTAGGTGATATGTAACCTCAAAGTTTAGTTCCATCGTTGTGTAAGTTGAGTCTCTAGACTTCTTAAATTAAGGAAAATTATGAATATTATAAGAAGTTTTATTTGAGAAAGATGATTAGTGAAATCAAATTGCCTCTACAAATTTATGTCACAACAGATAATAGTGATTGGAATAATTCAGTTGTTGTGACTACCGTAAGTGAAAATTTTGTGATTGACATTGCTAGCTTGAGGTACAAAGATACTACAATTTTTTATAATTTTGATGTGAAATTGTGTGAGATAGCAATGGGTGGACCATATTAGTTTGATTTGAACTTATATCATAGAAGTATGGAGAAAATAATTAAAATGATGAAGTGTATATTTTGTATCCATTGAAGGATAGGCTTGCCCATAATCCTTTTTTTGAATATGTGATGTTTGTTCATGTAAATATTGGTGTAAAGAAGTTGAAGTTGGTTTCAGTTCTCAGTCGGAAATGGTTAACAAAAATGTGGTTGGGATTAATCCAAGTGTTGGTTTCAAAATTTGTTAATCTTAAAGAGGAGTTCAGGTGCAAAGTTCCAATAAGGTCGTATCCATTAAAAGTACCACCATGGCGAGATAAACAACAAGTCGACGTAATTGTTATTCTAGATGAGAACTCGAGGTCGAGTTCTTTTAAAGTGGAGGGGTCTGATGTAGGAGGATTTTTGGAACATAATCAAGGATGTGATGAGTGTGAGAGAGGTATGATCACGCTGATGACTGCATGGTCACGCTGTTGAGGATATATGATGGCATTCTCACGCCGTTGGATTGCATGGTCATGCCAAAAGTGAAAAAAATAACATTAGCTTTTTGGTGGCTAGATGGAAGACATCGCACGCTCATGCTCAAAACTGCATGATCACGCTGCTTTCTATAATAATTAATTTCATTTTATGATTTATTTTCTTATTCTGGATTACGATTTTATATACCTATATATTTTTAACATGATGATGTAACATCTGAACAATCTTTTATTAAAATTAAAACCCAAGAGTGTTTCTCTTTATCTTTCTTGTGAATTCAAGAAAATCCTTGTGGATTCAAGCTTTGCCTTGTGGAGGTATTTTAAGGATTTCTCGTGTAAGAGTCCTTGCAAGCATTAGCGTTTGCTTATCCTACGCTTTCGTGATGCGTCACATGGTTAGCTAAAATTTTGTTGAACTTGTAAGTAATTATACTCAACTAGTATTAGCTATAATATTAGCTATATTCAAAACATTATTTTTTATTAATTTCAAATATATTTATATACTATCTTAAAACCCGTGCGATCCACGGATTATTTTTTATATTATATAATTTTTGAATTTAATTTGAAGTGAAAATTTGAAGCTTTGAAATTTATTGATTAGAAATTTTTGATAATATAATTTGATAACTATTTTAAATATGCATGTGTACAATTTAGTGAAATTTTAGTTTTTAAAAAAATATCACTTATTGAAAGATTTAGTTTTGTTGAAATTAATAGGTGCGTTTACAAAAGATAATTATGTTTTAATTAAAAGATAAATTTTAGATCACATCAATAGTAAACGAATTATATTTACTTTGGTATACCGAACAAATCTAACTAATTATATTCAAATTTATTTTGGTTTAATTTATTTAAACCTGGATCGATGATAAAAAGTTTATGTATCAATAATAAAAAAATTATGTTAACTCGAATAAAAGTACATATTATTTTATTTTAGCTATAATTATTTTCTTATTTTAATTTTGATTTATCACGAATCAATTGTGTAATTTTTTAGCCCGGATGAATAGCATGTATTGATTTATTTTAGTCCGACGCAATTATAATGACTAAGGAATCATCTTTATTTTCATTTTATTAAAGTTTTGGATATTATAGAAATTTAAAAAACCCGTAATTATATAAACCCAAATATTTTACACACAGATCTGCAATGGAACTTTTAATATTTCGACTATAAGGGTCGGATCCCACTTATCCCACAATCCTAAGTCTACATTATACCTAACAACGAATTAGCTAGACTTTAATTTTATTCTAACACGGATCAATAATATAAGAACTACCTTTAGTTTGAATTTAATTTTAGTTTTAGCGTAGATCAATAATATACATTATTTTGTTTTAGTCTTAGGCCCGTTAAATCAACCATTGTTAGGAATATGTATATTAGTTTGATGATAAGTTAAACAAAACACTTAAGTAGAAATCTAGTGTTTGTAGCCTCAACGGATAAGACCATTCTGGCTATCCGTTGAAGGAGTAGCTTTACTTAGAAATAAGTTTAGTATTGTAGCACATTTCATTCTCTGTATTTAAGTTGTAATTCTTAGATGTTGTGGGAAATTATCAGTCATGTTGACTACTAGTGGATATGCAAATAGGAGGGCTAATTGTAAATATTTCATGCCTTGTAATTTTGTATAAGTGAAGTAGTATCAACTGATAGTAGAGACCTTCAACGGATCAGAAACAAAGCTTCAACGGATGTCTCTAAAACTTCAACGGATAACATCCATCAACGGATGAGTGCTTTAACGGATAAAGCTTCAACTGCTAATGCATCAACGGATAAAGCTTCAACGGATAAAGCATCAACGGATGAAAGCTTCAACGGATGCTTATTTCAATAGCAGTTGATAGTGACAATTCATAAGCTGGCAGAGGCACATGGGTTGATAGAGACAAACTGGAATGTGGCAGCCTCTAGGAGGAATCAAGAAAATGCAGCATTTCCATTCTGGTGCAAACAAGGAAGTATTCAAAGATTCAGCTAAACCTGAATTGCACTGGATAGAGAAGTGAAGAAGAAACATGTGAAGAGCCTTTTAATTGTATTTTACAGTTTTGTCTTCACTTGTAAACTTGGTGATATATAAACCAAGTGGCAGCTAGTAACTAGATGGTGAATTTTCCAGAGCTGTTTAGAAAAATTCAGAGAGAAAATCATCTAGTTTGTACTAGGACGCAGCTGTGATTTAATTCTTTGAATCACAGATTTTCTGAAATAACACATCACTGGTGGAACAACAAATCCACCAGAAAAGTTTTTAAGTTCTTTGTGTTCTTTACATTTGTGTTTGAATATATATCTTTCTGTATTAGCTTCAAGCAATTCACACACATTTGCTCACTAAAATACTTAGCCTTAGAAACTACTCAAAACTTGAAAAAGTTTTGAGATTTACATTCAACCCCCCTTCTGTAAATCTCATTGTTAGTTTACTGGGAATAACAATTGGTATCAGAGCAAGCTCTTAACATACAAAGAGTTTAAAGTTCTATTCTGCTAACATCATGAGTAAGAAGGATATTGGTGTAAAGATTCCAATCCTGGAAAGAGATAACTATCATCACTGGAAAGTGAAGATGCATTTACATCTTCTCTCTCAAGATGAAAGCTACATCAACTACATTGAAAATGGTCCTCACATCCCTCACAAGGTGGCCACAGCTACTACTACAACAGTTGATGTTAGACAGTCTATTCCCAAGCCAAAAGCAGAATGGACTGTTGAAGATATTGAAGAGGTGCACAAGGACAAGAAAGCCATGAACATTCTGTTTAATGGCCTAGATCAAGATATGTTTGACAATGTTATTAACAGCCAAACTGCTAAGGAAATTTGGGATACTGTGCAACTTATCTGTGAAGGTACTGAGCAAGTTAGAGAAAACAAAATACAGCTTCTCATTCAATAGTATGAATATTTTCATTTTGAAGAAGGAGAATATTTGAATGATACCTTCAACAGATTTCAGAAATTGTTGAATGGATTGAAGCTGTATGGGAGAGTGTACCAAGTCAAGGACTCCAATTTAAAATTTCTGAGGTCTCTGCCAAAGGAATGGAAGCCTATGACTGTTTCTCTAAGAAATTCTCAAGATTATAAGGACTTCACACTTGAAAGATTATATGGAATTTTGAAGACCTATGAACTTGAGATGGAGCAAGATGAGCTATTGGAAAAGGGAAAGAGAAAAGGAGGATCAGTTGCACTTGTAGCTGACAATGAGAAGATTGAAGCCGGGAATGAGGAAAAGACAATGCCAAATCTCAAAATTGGCACAAGCAAATCAGAATCAAGCAAGGGAAAGGAGCAAGTAGCTGAGGATGAAGACAATTCCAGTCAAGATGACTCTGATGATGTTGATGAACATCTGGCTTTTCTGTCCAGGAGGTTTGCAAAGATGAAATTCAGGAAAAATGCAAAATTCACTAAGTCAAATAAGAATATGGTGGACAAATCTAAGTTCAAATGTTATAACTGTGGCTTAAGTGGACACTTTGCAAATGAGTGCAGAATACCATCCTCTGATAAGAAGAAATTTGAGCAAGTTGATTACAAAAAGAAATATTTCGATTTGCTCAAACAAAAGGAAAGAGCTTTTCTGACTCAAGATGATTGGGCAGCAGATGGAGCCAATGAAGATGATGATATGGAATATGTCAACCTAGCCCTGATGGCTAATTCTGATGAAAATGAAACTAGTTCATCAAGCAACCAGGTAATTACTACTGATCTCTCTCAGCTTTCTAAGATTGAATGCAATGAAGCCATAAATGATATGTCCAATGAATTATATCATTTGCGTGTTTCCCTTAAATCACTAGCTAAAGAAAACACAAGAATCAAAGAGAATAATTTGTTTTTAAGTGATAGGAATGCTGTGTTAGAGAATCAGGTAATTGAGCTTGAAAAGATTAAAATTAAATGCTTGACTGTTGAGAGTGAACTAGAAAAAGCTGTTAAGAAAGTAGAAATTCTTTCTAAACAGTTAGAAAGTGAGCAAGAGGTAATCAAGGCCTGGAAAACATCTAGGGATGTTAGTGTTCAGATTGTCAAGGTTCACGGAATTGAATCATTCTGTGAGAATGCCTGGAAGAAAAACAAAAAGGAGTTGGAATTAATTGATGGATTGTCAATGGATGTGGAATCAACGGATGATGAAAGTTATCCGTTGAAGGAAGAAAAAGAGCATCCGTTGAAAGCTCATCAATTAAAACAGACAAGTGATTCTAAAAAGAAAAATCTCAATAAGAAGGTTGATTCAACTTTCAAGAACTTTGTCAAAGAAAGAGCTAGCACATCCAAAGATGCCAGTAAGGTGAATATAGGACACATGACTTTAGATCAGTTGAAAAATAGGCTTAAATTGGTTGAGGATAAAAAGGAAACTAAAAGAAAATCTAATAGAAATGGGAAGGTAGGGATTAATAAACACAACAATTACACACCTGATAAGTATGCTCCTAGAAAAAGCTGTGTGCATTGTAAAAGTGTTAATCATCTATCTGATAACTGCAAATCTGTTAAGAATGCTCCCATACCTTTCACTCCCTCCATGCCTAACATGTCTATGTCACATCTGCATGCTATGCCTGTTATGTCTCATCAGAATCCTCATGCACATTTTGCAAACATGCCATATATTAATAATCCTTATTTTACTGCATTCAGTATGCCTCAGATGCCATACAACATGCCTATGTGGAATAATATGTTTGCACAATCTATGCCTTATCAAATTCAATCAAATGTGCTAAATGATTCTGTGACTAACCCTATACTTCAACCAACTACATCTGAGACCAAGGTTGACCCAAAGTTACCTAAGTCAAAAGATGCAGGAGGAATGAAGTCTAGCAAAAAGACTAACAAGGCTGGACCCAAGGAAACTTGGGTACCAAAATCAACTTGATTGATTTTGTTGTGTGCAGGGAAAAAGAAGGAATCTATGGTACTTGGACAATGATTGTTCAAGACACATGACAGGAGATTTCACCCTGCTTACAGAGTTTAAGGAGAGAGCTGGCCCTAGCATAACCTTTGGAGATGACAGCAAAGGGTTCACTATGGGATATGGCTTGATTTCAAAAGAAAATGTCATCATTGATGAAGTTGCATTAGTTGATGGTCTGAAACACAATCTATTAAGCATCAATCAACTATGTGACAGAGGGAATACTGTTTCCTTCAATTCTGAAGCCTGTGTTGTCACAAGGAAGAAGGACAACAAAGTGGTTCTAACTGGAGTTAGAAAAGGGAATGTGTACTTAGCTGACTTCAACTCTACAGATTCAGAATCAATTACTTGTCTTCTCAGCAAAGCAAGTCCAGATGAAAGTTGGCTATGGCACAAGAAGCTGTCCCATTTGAATTTCAAGATAATGAATGATCTAGTCAAAAAGGACTTAGTTAGAGGAATCCCTCTAGTGGAATTCACAAGGGATGGACTGTGTGATGCTTGTTAGAAAGGAAAGCAAAAGAAAGCATCATTCAGTAAGAAGCTTGAATCAGCAATTGATGAACCCTTATAACTGCTACACATGGATCTTTTTGGACCAGTCAATGTATTGTCAATTTCAAGGAAAAGATATTGCCTAGTGATTGTAGATGATTTCTCAAAGTTTTCATGGAATTACTTTCTTGGATCAAAGGATGAAGCTAGTGAAATCATCATCAATCATATCAAGCAAGTCAACAATCATCCAGATTTCAAAGTAAGGAATATCAGGAGTGACAATGGAACTGAGATCAAGAATTCAACCATTAAGTTGTTCTGTCAAGAAAATGGGATCATGCATGAGTTCTTAGCTCCAAGGACTCCACAACAAAATGGTGTGGTGGAAAGGAAGAACAGATCACTAATTGAAGCTGCAAGAACAATGCTTGAAGAGTCAAAACTCCCAACATACTTCTGGGCTGAGGCTGTTAACTGTGCATGTTACACTCAGAATATTTCTCTAATTAATCAGGAAAAAGGCATGACTCCCTATCAATTGTTCAAGAGAAGAAAACCAACTTTAAACTTTCTGCATGTCTTTGGTTGTAAATGCTACATTCTAAGGAATCAACCTGATCACAAAGGGAAGTTTGATGCAAAGGCTGATGAAGGAATATTTGTTGGTTATTCTGCAGGAAAATCATATAGAGTCTACAATCTAAGAACCAACATTGTCATGGAATCTGTGCATGTTGTGTTTGATGATAAAAAGATTGATGGACTAACAAATGAGGGACATCATGAAGGACTCAAATTTGACAACATTGAGATATATTGTGATGATAGTGAAGATGAGAATGATGGAGAAGGCACCTCGAAAAGAATTCAGAATCTGCCTCTGGATAATGCACAGAATGCTGCATCCGTTGAAAGTCACAATTCAGCTTCCGTTGATAGAAGCAATGCAGCATCCGTTGAAAGACAAAGTGCATCATCCGTTGAAGTTAATAATGAAGCATTCGTTGATCACAGTCTGTCAACGGATAATCATTTCACCTCATCAGTTGATAGAACTCTCAATTCCTTTCAAAGGATCAGCAACTCAGGGGGAGTTTCAACCAATCAACACTCTATCTCACATCATGACAATACTGAGGCAACCTCATCTAGAGCTAATCTACCACCTCAAAGGAAATGGACCAAGAATCACCCTTTTGAACTGATCATTGGTGATGCTACATCTAAAGTGCAAACTAGAAGAGCTACTCAAGATGAATGTCTGTATAGTAGCTTTCTATCACAGGAGGAACCTAAGAGAGTGGAAGAAGCTCTATTGGATCCAGATTGGATTTTAGCAATGCAAGAGGAGCTAAACCAATTTGAAAGGAACAAAGTATGGAAGCTGGTACCCAAGCCAAAGAACAAGAGTTCTATTGACACAAAATGGGTATTCAGAAACAAGATGGATGAAAATGGCATTGTCATAAGGAATAAAGCCAGATTGGTTGCTAAAGGCTATTCTCAACAAGAGGGAATAGATTTTGATGAGACATTTGCTCCAGTTGCCAGACTTGAAGCCATCGGAATCTTTCTAGCCTATGCAGCCCATGCAAATTTCAAGGTCTATCAAATGGATGTCAAGAGTGCATTTCTGAATGGGGAATTGGAGGAAGAAGTTTATGTAAGCCAACCTCCAGGATTTGAAGATCCAAATTTTCCAGACCATGTGTATTATCTGTTGAAAGCACTCTATGGACTAAATCAAGCACCTAGAGCCTGGTATGAGACTTTGTCAAAATTTCTTCTAGATAATCACTTCACAAGAGGTACTGTTGACAAAACTCTTTTCTTTAGAAATGTTAATGGCTCTACAATACTTGTTCAAATTTATGTAGATGATATCATATTTGGTTCTACAGATGATAAGCTTTGTAAAAAGTTTGCTAAATTAATGCAAAGTAAATATGAAATGAGCATGATGGGAGAGCTAACTTATTTTCTTGGTTTACAAGTTAAACAAGTTAGTGGTGGAATTTTCATTAGTCAAACTAAATATATTTATGATCTTTTAAAGAAGTTTGACTTAATGGATTGTTCATCTGCAAAAACTCCCATGGCCACTGCCACCATGCTTGAATTAAACAAGGCTGAAAAGTCTGTAGACATTTCAAGTTATAGAGGTATGGTTGACTCACTTTTCTATTTAACTGCTAGTAGACCTGATATAATGTTTTCTACATGTCTCTGTGCTAGATTTCAAGCTGACCCTAAAGAGTCTCACTTAGTGGCTATTAAAAGGATTTTCAGATATCTCAAAGGGACTCCAAATCTAGGAATTTGGTACCCTAGAGAGTCTGGTTTTGATCTAATTGGCTACTCAGATGCAGATTATGCAGGTTGCAAAATAGATAGGAAAAGTACAACTGGCACCTATCAATTTCTAGGGAATAAGCTTGTATCATGGTTCAGCAAGAAGCAAAATTCTGTTTCAACATCAACAGCTGAAGCTGAGTACATTGCTACTGGTAGTTGCTGTGCACAGATACTGTGGATGAGGAATCAACTATTTGACTATGGACTAACTGTTGACAAAATTCCTATATTCTATGACAACACAAGTGTCATTGCCATTACTGAAAATCCAGTGCAGCACTCAAGAACCAAGCACATTGACATCAAGTACCACTTCATAAGGGAACATGTGATGAAAGGTACAGTGCAACTTCATTTTGTTCCAAGTGAAAAGCAGATTGCAGACATATTTACCAAGCCACTTGATGAATCAACATTCACAAGATTAGGAAGTGAGCTAGGTATGCTTAATTATTCATAAATTCATGTCCTCATTATAATCTATTTTTGGAGCCTGAAATGAATTTGTGGCAAGAACAAAGTTGGCTTTAAGTAAAGTTCATTCTATCAATGGATATTCCCTATCCGTTGAAAGCCAAAATTGTTCTATCAACGGATGTTCATTATCCGTTGAAAGACAAATACATTTCTGGTAATTTTATCCTTCAACGGATAAAAATTGTGTTAATCTTCAACGGATATCTATTTACCTCATCCGTTGAAGTGTCACATCAGTTACTTTAAGTGAGTCACAGCCGTTGATTTGTTTACTTAACCGTTGATACATATATACACTGTTGTATGTATTTGTATTAAAGGCAGTTTTCAGAATTTCTACAGTTTTCTTTATTCTCAAACGGCTATAATTTACTTAAAAGTATCATTTAATCATTTTATTTACGTTTTAATTCGAGAAAGTATAAAATCCTATTGAATTCTTATTTTCACTTTACGCTTTCTTGCAATTTTTACTCACTTTCTCTCCCAAAACTCTCAATCTTTTCTCTGCAACCTCTACTCACAACAATGGCACCAGTAGTCAAGATTATGTCTCAGTCTGGATTTGTTTATGAAAAGAACAATTTCGTAGCCTTGGTGGAAAAGAATGAAGCCCACTCAGATTATCACAAGATGATGGACTTCATCAAGAACTGCAAACTAAGCTATGCAATGCTGGAAGCCCCAACTATCTATTATGAGGTAATTGAGGAGATTTGGACAACTGCAGAGTTCAACTTCGCAGATATGACCATTGCTTTCTCCCTCAAAGGTAAGGATTACTGTATGATGATATACAGTCTTGCTTTAAGCTACCTGAGAATAATACCATGACACCACACACTGATAATGATGTATCTGCTATGTTAGATTCCATAGGCTATTCTTTTGATTCTGCTAGTTTAGGGAGCATTAGAAGAAAGGGCCTTAGGATAGAATGGAGTTTTCTTGGAGATGCCTTTATCAAGGTTTTCTCTGGGAAGATTAGCAATTTTGATGCCATAACTTCATCTCTTGTTAATATGCTCTATATGCTAGTTTCTGATAGGTACTTTAATTTTAGCAACTATGTCATGCTAGAATTAGGTTCCGGGTTAGGTAACAAAGCTAATAGACCTCATAACATCTACTATGCTAGATTCTTTGTGTTATTGGCTAACCATGTTGCTGAAGGTTTGGTCATAACTAATGAGAGCAATAAACTAAAATGCTGGGCACAAGAGAAAAGGGTCCTTGCAGACCTTGTGAGAATTAACCTCAACAGCCAGGTGCCATTGGTATATTTGCCAATAATGAATGCACCTCAGGTAAGTGAGGAAATACTTCTGCAACTCCTACTTCTTCCAACCCCATTGTTTCTTTGCCTTCTAGTATGGCAATGGAATCTGTGTCTTTGTCCCAACAAATTCCTACCAAAGCCACCAAAGCTAAAATTCCAAAATACAAGTCAAAGAAAACCACCTTTGTTGTTTCTCAAAAGACAACAGTTGTAACAACTACCATAAACCCTGAAGGGAGTAAACAGGGTGTGAGTGGTAAGGGGAGGGGTGAACATCAAGAAACCCCCCAGGATAAGGTGGGAGAGGTGAGTGGTACCCTAGCCAGCCAAGCCACAGTTTCTCAAAAGACTGTGGTGGTTCAAAAGGAGTCAAACACATCCCTAGTTGCATCCTCCCAAAAGGATGCAGCTATTGAAAATAGTCTCCAACCAGGGACACGGAACAAAAGAGGGAGGGACACTGAGGCCACACATTCACCTATCAAAGCCTTTTTAAGAAGAAAGAAGGCTAAAACCCTAGTTTCAACACAGGTGGCACACACTGCACAGATACATCCACCTGTATATTTGCCTTCTCAAATTCAGCTTGATGTGGCTCCAGCAAATGTGGAGTCACAGCCCCATTCTCTCATAATAGACACACATTAATCATCAAATTCTCCATCACCATCTCTAGATGTGGATATGATATTCACATCAATTCCTGATTCTCCCTCTTTAAAACTCAGGGAGGAGCCCCACTCAAATCCTGGTGATCATCATCTTTTAGATGATTTGTTGGATCATCAACCAATTCTTTCAGACTTAGTTGGAGAATCTGTGTCACCCCACTTAAAATCAATTCACACAGATTCAACAATTATGTCACTTTCAATATCTACATCTTTTCCTTCTTCAACGGATATCTCTCATCCGTTGACAAGTGGTTGTTCTTCGACGGATAAGCTTAACAGCAGTTATCCGTTGATATCATCAGTTTCCACTTCAACGGATACTTCCTATCCGTTGATGGTCTCTACACATATAACTGAATCAATTCCAAGTGTAGAAGACATGGTTACTGTACAATCACTTCTAGGATTGAGGGAAGGGAGTAATAATTTGAGTGAGAGGCTGGGTTGCTCCCAGGCAAAAGGAGAGGTTGAGAGTTAAACTATGCATGCTATTTCTTCCAGCATGGCAAAGTGAGTGAGGGGAGTGCCACCTTAGTAGGTGTGGGTGAGGGTGTGAGGGTGTGTGTGAGCCAGGGGGAGCCCCTGACGCAAGAATATAGAGAAAATGAGAGAAAAGCAGGTATCGAAGCTATAAGGGTGGATCCATCCATTGCTAGTGAGTCAATGATTGTGGATGATGCTGAAAAGGGAAGACAATTTCAGTAACATTACAAAGCTGAAATTGATAACATTTCCTTGGATGCTGACACTTTTACTCATCCTGTTTCAGCCTATCAACTGTTGGCTGCTCAGGGCAATGTGGAGGCTAGGCAGACTTTGAACCTAGTGCACACTTCAGAACCTCTTCAAAGAGATAAAGCTGCTGTTAATAGGATGCCTTCTCCAGCTGGTGAGCCATCTGAAGAATTTAAAGTAAATTCTAATGATGATGACTCTATGTCTTTGGATGGAAGCATGAACTTAGGGGGAGATGTAGGCCCAAGTTCTGTTCCAAATTTACCTGAATGGGCATGGACAAAAAAATCTACACCAGGACAGTTTGGTGTAGCCTTGATTAAGCAGGTTATGGCTATTCAAAAGGCCCTTCAGGACACTTCAGATGCTGGTACCAAGGTTATTCTTCAAGCTCATCTAGACTCTCTGCATCTCTTGTAGTTACAGCACATCAGACAGAATTTGGGTGTGGATGAACTCAAGAAGGATATTGCTGATCTGAAATCCTACAATTCTGAGAAGTTGGATTCAGTTATGCCTTATGGTACAATGCAAGAATTGTTGCTGAGATTGAGGAGAGAATCTGATGCTGACAAGAGGCTGGCCAAATTGGAGAACAGAGTTCAAGTCATTGAAAACTCTGTGGTCACCATTCTTCAAAATCAACAATCTCAGACAAGTCTACTATTGCAGCTGGCAAAAGCACAGGGCTTGACCCCTACCCTTGATGATAACAAAAAGGGGGAGAATAAAGGGGAAGGGGAAGGAGAGCCATCAACAAAAGTTCAAATATCTAAAGTGCTAGTTCCTGCCATCACCACTTCTCCAACACTTCAAATCAAAGGAAAGCTTGATGGAATTGATCTAATCCAGATAGCAGCAGCTGAGATAAAAGTCAAAGAGCAAAGGAGGAGAATTGATGAAAAGATGCAACAAATTTTTGGTTCTACAACTTCAAAATCACAATCTGTGAAGCATAGCACAAAGGTGGAGCCAATCATTATGGAGCTCAAGCCAGTAAGGAGGAATAAGGTTGGAGAGACTTCTTCCAAGAATCTGAAACCTATGGTTCTCAAGCCCAACAACAGATTCAATAAGAACTCTACAAAGAACCCTCTAAGCCTTGCTCAGTTGAAAGAAGTGGATTTTCCTCTTCCAAAGCCTGATGAAGACAAGGTTTTGGGTGGTAATATCATAAAGCACGAGGAAACCAAGGATGTGGTTGAAAGAATGAACATGGCTATTATCTTTAGAGAGGGAAAGAGTATCTGTGTGATACAAGGACATCCCAAATTCTCAATAGCCAAGAGGGAAGAAGCCAGAAGGTTGAAGGAAGAAGCTAAAAAGCTAAAGGCTGACAAAAGAGCACAAGCAAAGCTTGAAAAACAGCTAGAGTCAAGTCAAGCTGAAGAAAAGAAAGAAATTGAAGACAAGGGTGAAGATGTAGGTATGGGGGACATGCTTAGTGATGATGTGGAAGAAAGAAGTAAGGAAAGAAAGGAATGGCAGAAAGGGAACAGAAAGAAGGCCAATGCAAAAAGGAAGACTGTAGATGAAACTGAAGAAACCCAATCAAAATCCAAAACACTACCTTCTATTCCTGAACCCATTGTGCCTGATCCCTTCCTAAACATCCATGGTGAAACAATCACTCCTAAGGAGGAACCAATTGATTGGGACACCATCAAATTGCCCACCTTCTTAACCACTTCTCCACCATCAAAGAAACAGAAAAGAAAAATCAAATCAACACCTCCTCTAACCTCAATCAAATTCACTCAGAAGCCTAATCCTAAGCCACAAGCCTCAAAGGATGATTATGTTCACATTTGTGACATAAAGGAATTTTCAGACATTGAACTCTATCTAGATGAGCTGGAGGAAGTAAGGGGAATAGATGCCTACAGACAGCTTCCAGAAAGACTAGTGTTCAAATACAAAGGAAGTGGGGAAAGGACTTGGCCTCTTTACAGAATTCTGAATGAAGGCTATTCTACCTTGGTTAGAGTCTACTCATCTATAAAAAGGGATTCTGGATTTACCAGGACTGCCAAAACTGAGATTCTCAACAAGATTGCCAACATAAGGAAAACTTGGTGGGAGCCCAATGCCTTGCCTAGAACATTACTCATCCAAGAGAGAGGAATTACAGTTCATAAATCACCTCATTGGTTGATGGAGTTTAGAGACAATAAAGGAGTCAGAAGATTTTTCAGACCTGAAGATCAGCTCAAGATTGCCAGTAATAAAACTCTCAAGGATATGCAATCTAAGTTGGACATCAATGAAGAAGATGAAGCTGAATTTTACAGACAACTCCAACTCCAAATAGAGGAGAATGACAGGAGGCTAGGGAAGAAAATAAGGGATCAAAGGAAAAGGAATTAATTTTCTCAGACTAAAGGAGCACCCTTGGAAACAATGTAATTCTTCAATTCTATCTCAGTAGACACACTTTTGCAGCACTTTTGAATTTCTACTTTATTTTAGTTCATATGTCTGATAAGTGTTTTGTTTCATCAAGATAAACCCAAATTTATGCCTACAGTTCAAGTAGACATAAATAGGGGGAGATTATTAGGAATATGTGTATTAGTTTGATGATAAGTTAAACAAAACACTTAAGTAGAAATCTAGTATTTGTAGCCTCAACGGATAAGACCATTCTGGCTATCCGTTGAAGGAGTAGCTTTACTTAGAAATAAGTTTAGTATTGTAGCACATTTCATTCTCTGTATTTAAGTTGTAATTCTTAGATGTTGTGGGAAATTATCAGTCATGCTGACTACTAGTGGATATGCAAATAGGAGGGCTAATTGTAAATATTTCATGCCTTGTAATTTTGTATAAGTGAAGTAGTATCAACTAATAGTAAAGACCTTCAACGGATGAGAAACAAAGCTTCAACGGATGTCTCTAAAGGTTCAACGGATAACATCCATCAACGGATGAGTGCTTCAACGGATAAAGCTTCAACTGATAATGCATCAACGGATAAAGCTTCAACGGATAAAGCATCAACGGATGAAAGCTTCAACGGATGCTTAGTTCAATAGCAGTTGATAGTGACAATTCATAAGCTGACAGAGGCACATGGGTTGACAGAGACAAACTGGAATGGGGCAGCCTCTAGGAGGAATCAAGAAAATGCAGCATTTCCATTCTGGTGCAAACAAGGAAGTATTCAAAGATTCATCTAAACCTAAATTGCACTGGATAGAGAAGTGAAGAAGAAACATGTGAAGAGCCTTTTAATTGTATTTTACAGTTTTGTCTTCACTTATAAACTTGGTGATATATAAAACAAGTGGCAGCTAGTAATTAGATGGTGAATTTTCCAGAGTTGTTTAGAAAAATGCAGAGAGAAAATCATCTAGTTTGTACTAGGATGCAGCTGTGATTTAATTCTTTGAATCACAGATTTTCTGAAATAACACATCTCTGGTGGAACAACAAATCCACCAGAAAAGTTTTTAAGTTCTTTGTGTTCTTTACATTTGTGTTTGAATATATATCTGTCTGTATTAGCTTCAAGCAATTCACACACATTTGTTCACTAAAATACTTAGCCTTAGAAACTGCTCAAAACTTGAAAAAGTTTTGAGATTTACATTCAACCCCCCTTCTGTAAATCTCGTTGTTAGTTCACTGGGAATAACAACCATATAATTATATTTAGTTTGTTTTTAATTTTATTTTAGCTCTGGTTAAATGTTATTTTATTTTAAGCCGAATAGATAATATATTTTATTTCATTTTGATGACATTATATCGGCCAATCCATTATGTTATAACCTGGTTTAAAAAATATTTTTTTAGGTAGATCAATAGTATTTATTATATTGTTTTAGCATGAGGTAGCAAATCTTGGTTTTTAGTCTGAGACCCTTTATGTCAACCAAATCTAGCTAATTATATTTAATTTTTTGTTGATATTTTTTTATCGTAGGTAACCCGCAGCCGCTACCCTTTGGGTGCGCACTGGGTAAACCCTGTGGGCTCACGCAATAGCCTGCAAACTAATTATATTTAGTTTTTTGTTGATATTCATTTTAGCCTGAAATGAATATTATTATGTTTTAGATCGAATTGATAATATGTATAATTTTATTTTAGTCTGATGATATTATATCCATCAAACGAATTTACTTTCAATTTATTTTATTTTAGATCATTTTTTTAACCTAATGACATTATATCGACCAAACGAATTTGTTTTCAAATTTTTATGAGTATTTATTATTTAATTTTAATCGGAGGCTGCAAATCTAACTAACTGTACGTAATTTATTTTTATTTTTTATTTAGGATTGGATCAATAGTATAGTGTATTAAATATTAAATATTATTTTATTTAAATTAAAACTATTAGACATATTATAATTTTATTTGTATTTATATAATTTACTACGCCATAGATGGCCTATTGCAACCCTTCATCTTGGGTTGCAAAGAAAAACGTTATAGTAGCCTTAAAAATAATTATCTATCGCAACCCCTTTTTTTATGTTTCTGTATATTTATAAAGTGTTACAGTAGTATATACAAAGATGATTTTTTTTAAAATTTAACTAATTAATAATTATTTGCATAAAATTGTTTAATAATTTATATTTATATTATTAGTTTTCCAAAGTTAATAATATGTTATAAAATTCAATAATAACATTTTATTGAAGTAATATATATATATATACAATTTTACTATAATACAAAAAATAATAATTATTTTATTCAACAAAGTGTTACTAATATTTTTTAAGTTCTGAAAATTAACAAGTCTTTAAAAAATCACTCAATGGTTCAGGATTTGGGGGGTTATTGGATTTAAAAATTTTTGGGATCTCTAATTTGGGTTTCAGTTGAAGGGTGTTCTTGAAGATTTTAGGGTTAAATTGAAGCATATATTAGGGTTGCAACATATTCAGTCCAAGCTTGGTTTTGATTCAAAATCTACGGCTCAACCTTCATTGCTTTTGATTTTAAGGTATAACCCTTAATTTAAATATCTACAATATGTGTATTTATATATTGCATTATGTGTATGCAATTTTCATTTTTTGTATGTTAACAACAATTTTAACATATATTTTGGTCAATTGTTGTTCAATTATTTAATTGTGCCTGTACGTTTAGTAACTGTTGTTAAATTATTAACAGTGATCCTCTTTGTTTGCTTTTATGAAAGTATTGATTGTTAAATTGGTGAGAAGCTTGTTGATTAGTGTCAATGAGGTAAAGAAAATAAACTAATGTATTAATTGTTAAATTGATGAGATTTTCTGGGCTGTCACCCAATCCATCAAAATCTTTGTGTTTCTTTGAAACTGTACCATAAGAAATGCAAGACTACTCAATCAAGATCTCTGGGTTTACTTAAGGTGCTCTCCCCTTTGGTCTAAGGCAAATTCAGAGCCAATGAATGTCAAACTCTAGTGAATGAATAGCATAGTAGATCATGCCCAATTGATAAAGGTTGTTCTTTTTGCAATTCAGAGTTACCGGACTTTACACATTTTCCTCCCACATTGAGTTTCAAAAAAGGTACAGAGTGTACTATCTTATTTCCGTTGGAGTGATACTACTCCAAGGCGTTGTGATCAGTTTAAAAGTAGCTTGGAAAAAATAGTTATAAGTTATTCAAAGTAGATTAAGCAATATTTAATTCCTCATATGATATGAGTCGACTTAATAGAGGGTTTTTTTAGTAGTTGTTATTGATTATGGATTTGCTTTTAAAGTCTGAACTCTAGCTTGGGGTGAATATATTGATAGTGGTTAGGGTACCTATTTACGAACAAAGCATGGTTTTAGTTTTTTTTTATTTTCATTTAAAAGATTCAAGCTTTCATCGTCATGTTCTAGTTCAGTGCCTCATATTGCTTGTCTGCGTATCTATATGTTAATAACTTGTACGAGTCATGCATATAGATGTCCAATAGGCATGCCGAATGGAGATGTTCCTTGGTAATTAGAACTTGATATTCAACTCTCATGCAAGCCGGTGATCCATTTTTTAACACCCCCGACTTAAAAATAAATATTAGAGGGAATGAATAGAATAATTATTCT
Source organism: Apium graveolens (assembly GCF_009905375.1). NCBI lineage: Eukaryota > Viridiplantae > Streptophyta > Magnoliopsida > Apiales > Apiaceae > Apium > Apium graveolens. The sequence continues at coordinate 273,385,535 of NC_133650.1, read as the reverse complement.
AATTATGTGTTACTTGACATTTGTGTTTGATGTTTACATGCGATAAAATTTGCGAATTTTAATTTTTATATATTTAAAATAAAGTATAGATAATTTTGATATTTTTCTAGCGATTTATATGTCATTATTTGATTTTATAAATGATTTATAGATTTAATTACTTATTTTTTGAATTAGATATTAATTAGATTAAATAATCGGGAATCATCCAACTTCAACAGTTTTTACGTTTTCACCACCCAAAAATTTCGGGAATACTAATTTTTATCCTAATTTGATTATTTCAAGCATTTTCCGTGTTTTGACATTTTCAGTTCGGAGTACAGTTTTACCCATATGGGTCTCGGTACAAATTTTTACGATATTATTTTCGTTTCGGTAAACCGATAAACCAAATATTTTTTATATATGAGATATTTCGATTAAAATCATATCTTATCTTTTTGTAGTACGTGCAATCATATCTTATCTTTTCGTAGTACGTGCAATTCTGTGTTATCTTTTCGTAGTACGTGCAATTCTATCTTATTTTTTCGTAGTACGTACAATCCTATCTTATCTTTCCGTAACTATAAATAGCCCTTACAGTACCTTGTTCATAAAAAAGAAAAACAAACAGAAAAATCTTATAATTTCCAAGAGAAAATACGTACATTCATAGTGTTCTTCATAATCAAACGAGGATTCGAAGGTGTTATTCGACTCGTAATAAGTAGAATTAAGTTTTAGCAACCATATCACTTTAGATTCAAGTGGACGAAAGATCGATAGTAAAATCAATTCGAAGTTCGGGATTCATAGAGAATAAGTTAAGTGGTACACGGTAAGTATATACTGTACTATTTCACTGTTGATGTTTTGATCTTTAAATGATGATTGATTTAATTTGGCTAATGATTCATTGATGAAAAATGAGTATTCTTGCACTGATACTTGATGAACTTGATGTATTGATGAATTGATGAACCTATCGTGCTTGAATACTCCATTTTAATCTTGTGATAATTATTTTGATGAACTCTTGATGATTGTGATGAAACTATGGTTATCCTATTTATTTAATGATTTGAAGAACTCTGATTTTCTCGGATAAACCTCAGTTGAATTAATACGATATATGCTTATTAAGCTTTATAAGCTCACTCTTTTATGTGACTAACATTGACAGGAAGTAATTTTGGAGTATGAAGTTCGGGAAAGGAGAAGAATGTGATAAACTAAGGTCTTAGTGAGGGTCAAGAGGCGTCTAGCATCATGACGGAAATATTGCAGTAGACGTATGGTTGTACTATGTTAGGGTCTTATGAGGTATCGAACCTTTTATGGTAAATTCGAGAATGTTGTATAAACTTTATGTTATTAAATTAGTTTTAGATTTTATAAGCATTCACTGAGTTGTTTAGTTTATTTGGCGTTCCCGAGTCGGGGTTCTAAGGACATCCCGAGGTCGGGAGCACAATTTTTCTGTTGAAAATCCTTGGCCTAGGCCATCGGTGGATTATACTAAAATCTCAATGGTACATGTGGTTTATATACGCATTATATAAACTAGCAGAGAGAAGGGACTTACTTTGAGTTTATTTTTATTTCCTTTTTCGATACCAAGCCCTAAACAGAAGATATATTAAATTAAATTCAATCACTTGCATACATGCCTTGTTTTTTTATTAGTTGATCTTCACTTGTGTCATAAGTTAAAGGCCTAACAGCTATGTGAGGTTGAATACAGAAAATGGAAGGTTCTTGTTATAGTCCATAAATGGTTTATGTATATATTTCACCGAAACACGGTATTAGGGTAGGCAAAAGGTTGCTGGAAGACATTAAAAAAATGGCATCAATTTATAAAATATTTCTGCAGAACCATATTACTAAAGCAACAATACATGATACAAATAGAATAATATGAAACAGGTTTTAAGCAATAGACAATTACTAGTATCCTACATCCATTTTATATGTCTGAATATATATAAATATGAATTCTATAATGCACGTCGATGGCATATAAATCTGAAGTCTATAATGTATTTCAACATTGGGAAGTTCATATGTTGTGTCAGTGAGCCCTCCAGCTGCAGGTGAAAGGAGGTTGTTCTCAAATATCACAAGACTTGGTTTTGCTGCAGCACATGATTCCCCAGTCTTGAAATTTGAGGAACCTCGCAGTCTTCCTCAAACAGATGTTGCCAATAATATTAGTCCAAGCGGTAAGTATACCATAGACAAATTATTATGTCTGATGAAGTTTTAAAGTATGCTTCGTATGTCCCAGAAATATTTTTTTTGAATAAATCGTACTTGCATATATTAAATCTCCTCCAAATTCAGGTTACACATAATAAAATCAGAAGGAGTATAACACCACTCATGAGGACCTGACATAGAATAAGCAGCATGTGCTAGCAAATGGGATGGCATATTCGCAGATCTATTAATGAACACAATTAACACTTCCTGGAAGTGTTTAAGTATTTCTTGGCAATCTTCCACAATAGTATCAAACAAAGACTTTCCTCGTCGTCTCTGAAAAGCAACCACTAATAATTTGGCATCAGACTCAAAAATGTATTTGTTTGTCCTCCATGTTTTCATCCAGGAGAGGGCCTCTTTCAGACTTACTGCCTCTGCTTCTCGAGGTTGCCCTCGATTTCTGATTATGTTGGATCTAGCGCGAAGAAATTCTCCCTTGTCATTATGAACTACACACCCAACTCTAATGTATTCTGAATCTCTGCAACATGCTGCATCAATGTTGATTTTAATCCAACCATCTGGGGGTTTACACCATCTGTTGTGCTGTATAATATATGTACCTCGACCAGTACTCACCACCTCATTCATGCGCTTCCAATATTCAAGTAAGTTCAGTGCCATTGATTTACACCAAATACTGATAAATTCACCTTCTCACATACCCATTTGTTTCCTCTCGTCCACAAGCTCTAGCAGAAGAGTACGACCATGACACACTGATCCCTAGTTCCACTTCCACATACTCTTTTCAGAACATCCATGACTATATCTGTTGTGTTGTGTGGAATAAGTTGCTGCAATCCCGTTTCACTCCAAAGTTCTTGAGCAAAGCAGCACTGAAAAAGCAAATACATATCATCTTGAATATAATTATGACACCAAGTATAATACACAGATACATTAACCTGTTTAATCCTTAGGTTAGATGCAGTTGGTAAAACTTGTCGACTTGCACACCAGATGAAGTTTAAGATTTTTCCAGGTAATTGTAATCCCCATATCTTCTTCCAAAAATCTTTATCCACACAATCTGATTCTCTATGAAGTCGTCGATAACAACTTCGAACTGAAAAATCTCCTTTATTATCAAGGCTTCGGTACCAGTCATCTTCTCTAGTACACAATGGTATAGGAATCTGACATATAAGTTTCCTATCTCTCTCATTACATAAATCAGCCAGCAAGTCTTCATCCCATTTTCTCTGATTTTCCTCCATTAGTCCCTGTATTGTTGCATCATCCAAGCCTGTAGGTATTTCAGTAGTTAGGTACCCATTTTCTAGACATGGGAGCCATGGTTCTTTCCAAACTTTAGTACTAGCACCATTACCTATTTGCTTTCGGCCTCCTTATCTAACAATATCTTGAGACTCAAGAATACTACGCCATAGGTAACTCGGATTATTTCCAAGCGTTGCTGTCAAAAAATCATTCTTTGGAAAATATCGAGCTTTCATGAATTGCGTTACCATGGGGTTATCACTAGTTAATAGTCTCCAAGCCTGTTTTGCCAACATAGCCACGTTAAATTCTTTTAACTTTTTGAATCCAAGACCTCCATTCTCTTTAACACTATAGAGTCGATCCCATGACATCCATCTGATGCCACTATTTGTGTTTCTACTGCGCCACCAGAATGCATTCATAATTCTTTCAATCTTGTCACATACTTCATTTGGTATTCTCAGCAGGCTCATCCAAAAATTTGGAATCGTTTGGGCTGTTGTCTTGAGTAATATGACTTTTCTAGCTTTAGATAAGGTTTGATTGCTCCAGACCTGCAGTTGTTGTTCAACTCTTTCCAGTAAAAAACCAAATTCAGTGGTCTTATTCCATCCTAATTGCATAGGCAAGCTCAAACACTTGCCTGGTACCTTGGCTTCATTTACCCCCAGTTTGTTGCAGATTAGTTGTCGAGTTTGTAGTACTGTATTCGGAGAAAAGGTTATCAGGGACTTATTAAAGTTAATAACATGTCCCGATATAGCTTCATACCTCTGCAGAATTCTCTTCATTACCTCTGCTTCTGTTTCTGTAGCTCAAAAGAATAGGTAATAATCATCAGCAAATAACAAGTGGGAGATAACTGGGGCACCTGTTGCCACTTTAATTCCATGCAAAATTCCTGCTTCTTCATTTCTACGAATCATAGCACTAAGACCCTCTGCACACATTATATAGATGTAGGGTGATATCGAATCCCCTTGCCTCACCCCACGTTGAGGTTTAACTAGTTCAAATTCTTCACTATTGTGCAGAAAAATGTAAGAAACTGATCGTATAAGGCTCATGACTCGATCAATCCATAAACTATGAAATCCGAATTTTACCATCATATTTTGGATAAAATCCCATTCCAGTCTGTCATAAACCTTTGAAATGTCAATCTTCAAACCTGCAACACCCTTTTCGCCATGTGTCTTTCTCTTCATGTAGTGGTTTAACTCAAATGCCACCATCGCAGTGTTTGTCAATAGCCTACCCTCAATGTAGGCACTTTGTTTATCTGTTATAATAGTGTTCAGGCAGCTTTTAAATCTATTAGTCATGACTTTAGACAGGATTCTTACCAAAACATTACATAGTGAAATTAGTCGAATATCTGCCATAGTCTGAGGAACCTTCACCTTCGGGATCAGGCATACCAGTGAAGGATTAACTCCAGCTGGTAGGGCTCCTGTATTCATGAATGTTTGACAGAATTTAACTACATCAGCACCAACCACCTTCCAAAACGATTGGAAAAATGCCGGATTTAGTCCATCTGATCCCGGGGACTTGTCCGGGTGCATGGCAAAGACTGTTTCCTTTACTTCTTCGACTATAATCTCAGCTACAAGACTAAACCTGGCAAAATATGGATTTGGTTTTATTTTGGATCGTTAATATGGTTTTGGTTTGGTTTATGAACCAAAACCATATTCTAACTGTATTTTATTAAGTATGGATTCAATTTGGTTTGGTTTTATATGGATTTGGATTGAAATATGAATTAACCATATTAATATGATAAATGCTTAAAATAAATATTTTTATCTCATGAAGTTTGTTTAATATTTTGTAATTTGTTGAAAATTATTTAGCAAAAAAAAATTATTGAAAATTTATATTAACTGTTGATAAGCAGTAATTTTCAAATTTTAATTATAGTAAAATTAACAATTAACAGTACCTAATCATGTTTCATTTTATTTGGTTTTTTACCGTAATTCTATGACCAGTATATTTTCTGCAATATATACACACACTGTTTGTAAGTAAGCAGTAGCACATCAGACATATTAACTATTTTGAAAGCAGTAGACAAAAGAAGTGAAAGGATAGAACAATATAGATCTATAAATCTAGTTCACATATGGTTATCACACTTTTCAATCCATTTTAGCAGATAAAAGTGTAATGTGAAACCAAACCAATCCCAATTCAAATATGTGATTTTTTCATGGTCCATATTTAAAATTCTAAACTGGTTTGGTTAGGATTCATGGTTTTGCAACCACATTGCCAGGTCTATACAAGACCCATGTTCTCCATTTCTGAAAGTTGTTTCACCTCTTCCCTGTCAGAAAGTTTCCCATTTACATTCGAAGATGAGAATAATTGCTTGATGTAGTCTTCCACGACCTCATGAATCTCCTCCGTATTTTATTTCCACTCACTGTTTCTATCATTTATTCGTTACGAAGCATTAGTTTTCTTTCTCTTAGAGGCATGTCTATGAAAGAAACGTGTATTACGATCACCTTCTTGAAGCCAGAACCTTTTTGCTCGTTGCTTCCAATATATTTCATGTTTCTCCAACAGGTTGAGATATTCCCATCGTACATCATTATATTGTTGGATTCCATAATTATCTCGTCGTGACCTCAACTTTTTCAACCGATCTCTGAATTCTTCGGCCTGTTGCTTGAATTCTTTACTTATTACCCCTCCCCATTCTTCCAGCTTAATTCCACAGTATTGAATCTTTTCCATGATATTCAACCTTTCTGTGTCTCCCCATCTATGTTTAACAACATTATCACATTCTTTTTCTTTGAGCTATATATTTTCATACCGGAACCTCCATTCTTTTTTCTTGTACACTTGCATGTTCAGTTGTAGATATAGGGGTAAGTGGTCAGATTTAGCAACTTTCAGGACCCTTAATTCTGCTAGAGGGAATAAATCACACCAGTTTTGAGTAGCTACTCCTCTATCTAGATGCTCCTGAATCCAGTTATGCTTACCACGTGATTTATCCCATGTAAATTATTTCGCCACATAACCCAGATCCAATAATCCGCAATCCTCTATTACTCGAGTAAACCCTTGAAGTAAGCTGGTGGGATGCTTCTGGCCTCCTCTTTTCTCCGTCATCCATATCATGTTGTTGAAATCACCAATGATACACCAAGGAAGGTTCGATCGTGTTGATAACTCTCTTATTATTAGCCATGATTCTCTTCTTCTATCTCTTTCTGGACAGCTATAGAAGCCAGTTTAGCGCCATCTCCCTACATTCTCGTTTTCAACTTTAAAATCGATATAGTGTTTGCCACTATCTTTTATTTGACAGCCACCCTCGTTTTTCCACAGTAAGGCTAACCCATCACTGTGGCCTTGTCTTCTACCGATCAGGACTCTGCAAAATTCAATTTTCTACATAACTCATCTACTTTATTTTTTCTAACTAATGTTTCATAAAGAAAAATGATAATGGGCTTTAGTTGGTGGGTAATTTCTTGAAGGAATTGAATTATACGTGGTTTACCCAGTCCACGACAATTCCATGCTAGCAGACGCATTGCTCTAGGAGGGCTTGGTTTACAGGTCCCGCCTCTGGTCCATTTTTTGGTCCATTTAGTTCCAAAATTGGTGAAGATGTATCCAGCCCATTTTTTTCTATCTTTGTTTACTTATCTGTACGTTTCCTTTTTACGTCAATCACCACAGTTGTATTTTCAAAAGTTTTCCCGCCCATCACATCCATATCCACCTTATTGTTGCTATTTTCATGCATATTATCCCCTTGATGACGCTGTTTCAAACAAATTTCTCCATTATCCCCTACACTTTCGTTGATATGTCCTTCTACATCCATGAATCTCGCCCTTCCTTATTTTCCCTGGTCGATGAGCTTGTATCTCTCTTTTATGCATTCCATACATCACCTCCCACACCATTCCTCAGCCATCTCGCCCCAACATTTTGGTTTCGCGAACTCCTCTGAGGCGCCCTTAGCAATGGTCCATATGCACGATCAATCACTTTTTCAGGATTCGCATATACTATTGGGCACTCCCTATCAGAATGACCCAGCAATCAACAAACAAAGCAAATTGACTTAATCTTTCGTATTTAAAATTAATCCACCCCAAGCATCCCCTTCTCTTTTAATTTTCATTCGTCGCTCTAATGGTTTATCAATATTCAGTGTAACTCGAATACGTAAATACATCTTCCATGTTCCATTAAAATTAACTGGATCTGATTTAATAAACACACCTACATAATTGCCAATGCTCTGAAGTATCTTTTCTGTCATCATTCTGTTTGGTAGATCGTAGATTTGCATCCATATGTCCATTGTGTTTAGAGTAACCAAATGTGGATCCTCATTTGCCTTCAACTTGTGTTGCAGTAATGGACTTTGCTCAAATGTCCATGACCCTCCTTCAATTACCTTTTGTCTATCCAGTACGTGGTAGAAAATGAATGAATAACGACGTCTACCCAGATCATGAATCTCCGCCCCTCCTTAGGTCGCCATAATGATGCTAGGACGTTCTGCATGGCTTGAAAGTTTACATTCTTCTTTGTGAGTAGTTTACCAATAAGAACGAATGTGTTTTGCTGGATTTTTTCTATCCCACTTCAATGACTATTCCATTCTCCTCCTCCTCCGCCAATGACAGCCGCGCATACATCTCCTCCAGATTCATCGGTTCTGATGCCATAAGAGTTTACTAACAAGAGACACAAAAGAGTATTACTGGCTTATAGAATACACACAAATGAATATCTATTTCCTTGTCACAAGAACAAGACAACTTGCAAATTTGCAAGACTAATTGGTGGGCTGCATGTTTCTACATGTACTCTACTTATTATCTTTCCAAGTCACCAATTTTATTTGTCCCATAAATGTTATAAATAGCTGTTGTTGGTTGTGATGTGGTTCTTTTAGCAGAATGTGCTTTGCAAGTATTAAAAAAATCGACTTATTTATGCTCTGTATGACCTTTTTGAGAAACAGGTACATAATCATTCGCTACAATAAAAGTCATCTTGCAGAAGTAAGAGGAGCAGGAGAACTGTCATATGTTGTTTAAGAGTCTCTCTGCAGCTACTCACTTATACACGCGCGTATACTTAGGTGCCAGGATCTCCTCTGTTGACGACATTGAATTGTAAGTTTCCAATTCCTCTCAATTATGTCCCTTTGATAGTCATAGACCTCCAAGACATGGATATATCATAATTTACTCCTATGGGGATTATAATCATTTAATAGTTTAATAAGTAAGTAGTAACCTAACATGTTTGGAGTTGTTGAATTGTAGTTCTGCATGTCACAAATCCTTCATACGTCACCCGAAAGCATACTGTTCAGAATAGATATCTCAACTTTTGGGTTGATTTTCTTGCCTAATTAATCTGAGCTGGTTCCTCAGTCAATCAGTATATCATATCAATATTAATTGTTTGTATTGGCTGAATAAATGAACTTTTTTATGTAAAACAGGAAAGAGGTTATTTAAGCAGTTGGGTCGCATTACAAGAATGGTTGGAATTTTATATGTTCTTGTGCATTAATCTACAATCAAGGAACTTGAAATATTGAACCTTTATTTTCTGGACTTTCCAGCCAAGTACTTGATGCATGAAAAGAAAGGATTCATTAGAACATTTATGCATAAAGACTCGACCGCTGGAGATGTCTTGCAGGCATACATTCATGCACTTGTCATGGAAAATCTTGTTGTCAAAAGCTCTATTCACTTAGAGAGTCAGTCATGGGTGGATAAACATTACAAAGAGTTTTCCTTGCAAGTATCTCCTTAATACATTCATAACTTAGGATATATGAAGTACTGAACATCGATTAATCCAAGTAACTGAACCATTATGTATTTTGCTAAGAAAACTAGAGGTTGTGTAACAGAGGACAAAAGAAACTCCCTAGGTGCATCTATATGAATCCTTAAACCTTCTCACCTGTTTATATGTACATAGAGATGAATATAATAATTTTAATTTTCGGTATCTAGTTAATAATTATCGTCTAATTGTAAGTATCCTATTATTTACTTGATCACATGTGATACATATTTTTCAGCACGTTTATTTTTTAATTTTATATGATTGTGGTTTTAATTTGCAGGACAAAATTAAAAAAAATTCATGTGTAATGATTTTGAAGGACTAAATGAAGGGGGCTAATGAAGTAGTGGAAGATTAAAGTGCAAGTTTTTCTTGGCTTGTGTATGGATTGTATGGAGATGAGCGAAAGTCCGATAAATACTTGGCAACAATGTCGATTTGGCTCAACTTTACAAAAAAAATTCAAGTGATAATGATAGTTGCACTCTTTTTACCGGACAAGGCCCAACTTCATAATCAGATGGATAGTTTTTACAATTATATTTGTAGCCTTTCATCGTTTTTAATTTTAGATTAAGGTATTAAACGTTTTTAAGAATGTAACTTATTTGGTGTGCTTGATTTGGATTTTTGAACTATTTATCAAGCTAAATACTTTGGTGGTGGTGTATTTTGGTAAATATTGCTTATGTTTGGTATTATTTAGTATTAGAATTAACATGTTATATATTTTTGGGATATGCAAATTAATAAATAATGCAAAATAGGGGTCTACATGTGGGGCCCACAATATTCTACTGATTGCCTAAAATCTATTGCAACACTGGTCAAATCCTATTGCAACCCTGGTTGATGTTGCAGTAGAATGTTTCTATAACAGATAAGTAGGCGTTGCAATAAGGTATGCCGGGGTTGCAATATAATGCTTTCCCAACGGCCAAAATTGCAACCCCCAAAAGCGTTTCAATATCTTTTTTGGTATATGTAGCAACGGTTTTTTGGCCTTTAGCAATGTTTTCAGGGAGTTGCAGCATGCAATCTAGGCGTAGTGATTATATTATGAATAGGAATCTATTTATAAGAGTGTTTTATTTCAAATATAATTATAATTACGGTGAACGGATCGACTACCGATCAGACTTTCATTATTTCGTCTTTAATATAGTTATATATATAGGAAAATAAAATAATAATATTTAAAATTAATCAGGTGGCATATATTTAGATTTTTTTTTATCTACAAGTACAACAACTACGATCAATTTTTTCTGTGAAGACTTTTCTGTGAAGACTGTTATATTTTTAAATTTAAAAAACTATATACGTTTTAGACCGGGCTAATTAGGATTATTTTTAAAAAATTAATCTTGTTTCATTTCTGTTTTAGCTACTTGCAAATGAGATTTAGAAGTATTGTACTGAAATGAATAGAAGTCGCACTTAAAACAAAATGAATAGAAGTCTGAAGAAAAGAATTTTACTACTCACACTTCGAAGAAAATGAATGGAAGCTTAAATTGGAGGATAGATAAAGATGGAGCTTATTTATTAATTCCCAACATTTTACTAGAAATCATTTTAGAAAAGTCCTTACACACGCACGGTAGCAACTCGCACTGACTGTAAACCTATCTGTACAAGGAAAAAACATTTAGAGCGTATAGTTTTCAAAAGACAGCAGTTACAGATGCGGAGTCTGTTCCAAAAGTTGCCAAACAAAAGCAGACGAAAAACCGGCATTGCCGGCCTCCTCTTATTCTTCACCGCTAAACCATATACAATACAAAACACAGCATTATCAACACCATGCTCTTTATTCACTTATCACTGTTACATCTGTCTGTCAAAACACGATGAAGAAGAACAAACTTTTACTATGTTTTCGACCACTTACTGACGACCGTCACGACCCTATTGATACACACCATAGGGATTCTAACACGTTGCTACTCTCGAAATATAAAAGTGATGCAAGTTCTAAGTTGAAATCCGATCAAGAGTCTCTTAGAATTACGCGACGCCGTTCTCGATCACTTAATGCTTCTTCGGGCAACTTCTGCAATGACGTGAAATCTGTCTTAGTCGAAGCATCAATGCAGCAGCAGGTTACTTTTTCGTTTCTCTTTATGAACTTATCAAACATGAATTAAACTCATTCATGACTGATTTGGTAGAGTTTGTTTTAGTAGAGTTAGAATATAATAAGATCCTGGTAACGCCTTTCTTCCTCTTAACACCTTAAGTCGTTTATCTGACGTAGTAGAATAAGAGTTGGTATCTTAGGTTCGAATACTGAATATTGAAATTTTAGTATTCTCCTAAATAAAATAGATATTACAACTGTTGATAGAATATTACATCGTCTATTCGTCTGTAATTTCATTTGAGTTTGACGAAGTTTGGGGTGAGTAGCATGTCAACGCACATTAGTCCAACGCTGTTTAACAGTATCAATTGAGCCCCGGAAATCTGCCGGCAACAAATTTGGCAGACATCTATCGACGACATTTTTGTTTTTTTACCTGAACAAAATGTACTACAATTGAGAAAAAATTAACTTAATGGAGCATTTGTTTTATTTTTGCTTTTTGTAACAGAAACAAAGAAGTTTTGAGGCAAATGCTGCTCCGCCGATACTTAGATCAAAGAGTCATCATGGTTCAATTTATCCAAGTAAGAGCCTAGCAAGAGTAGGATCGGCGGAGGACAGGTCAGTACCCAGATTGTCAAGTTCAATTTCTGAAGGAGAACGTCGAACATTGACGCCTTTCTCTCAAATTGATCGTCTGCCTAAATCCGCGGTTCATGCAGAAGCCAAGTTCAAGAGTTCAAATTCAGGATTAGTTATATTTGCCATGAGTCTTTGTGCAACGATCTTTTGTGGCAGAGTCTGTGCTATACTTTTTACGTTAATATTCTTTTACTGCATGCCTCGTGGGACTTGTGTCAAGAGACTGAGAAGTGTTTTAAAGTTGCCCGAGGAAACTGACAAGGAATACAAAAAGAGAGTTATAATGGAAGGGCTGCTTGAAAGGAACCGTCACCTTTGCAGAGGGAAGGTAATTATTTAGAAAATTACGCGAAAGAATTGTTTTTTTTTTCCTTTTTGAGTGAGTACGCCACCCCTCTGTACGCGAAAGAATTGCTTTGTGAGTGGAAGGGGTGTTTGTAAGCTAAGCTTACAAAAAGAAATTGTGTTTTCTGAGTAGCTAATGGAAAATGTGTTTAATGCTTAGTGATAGTCAAGCCTACATATAATTTAAGGTAATTTACATTCTTAGATAGTATCTACTCCTTGTATTATCTGCTTGGTGTTCTGCTCTAATATTATATATTCAAAGAGAAGAGAACGTGTGACTCGTGCAGGGGCGGAAATGTTGATAACGTAAGATGTGTTGAGTTATGCGTCCTCCAAAACTTGACGGACTCTAAGATATATTTTAATGGACTTGAGAATAAATTTGACGAATTTTAATTTAAAATATCATGTTCTTTGCCTTTCAAATGTCAGGCCTATAAGCTTAAGATGTAGCATCCATCTATTGCCATGCTTGCAGAGAAATAAGGTAATTCACCATATGTATGATAAGCTCAAACAGCATCATTCCGTAGCCATACACGTCTATTTTTGCTTTGATGGTTACGGATACCACTCAGGGGAAAGCTGCCTTCTAGTTCCCATCAAGGTTGTAAAAAATTTACGAAAATCACAACCAACCTGCTTCACCTACCCAATATCTGCAAATTAATTCTTGGCATATTTAGGCATCTGAAAGAGTGTTTTTTGGTTTAGCGTCACAATATGTAATGCAGTTTCTGCATATCCCATGCAGGTGAACTAACCATATAGCAGTCCCTAATGCAATGCTATACCTTGTCTAACACAATCAATCTTTACCAGCATGACATAACTCGCACATCGGGCCATATGCTTAGATAATATCCAAAAGGGGGCTCCCTGATAGTAGTTGTTAATGATTCCTTTGTCCAGCTTGTCCTTACGATATCTGCCCAGTTAAACTTTGGCACAGGATGCCTCACATTAGAACCTTCTCTTGTAACTTCCAGGAATTAATTTAGGGAAGTATGAACGCAGGACGACCTATGTGGACAGAGTGCTATAGTAGAACAACATTTGGCTATATAGGATATCAAAAACTTGTCATTTGAATGCATCACATGTAGCATTTTGTTTGAGAGAACAGTACAGAGACTCAGAGAGATGGTCCCCTTGATTGAAGACGCAATTTATGAAGATGGCCCTCTCTATGTTAAACATCAATAAAAGACTATATCATTATTGTGAACGAATATGACATACATCCAGCTTTCTTCTTCCTTATAATCAGGGCATTCAAAATTTTCGTAGAATTTAATTCTTCAACAACTATAGTAAATGCAAACTGAAGCCACCATGTATTACACGCAAACTTGTGTTGTTGCTGGATATTCTAGTAGTTGGGTTATTACATATTAGTTCAAAACCTTGTATCAAAAACAAGCTTTACTACCGTGGATGGTGAAGTTTTTATGAACTAAGCTTATTGAGCAAAAAGTAAGAAAGGGCTAAACAATATTAACACAAATAACATGCAAAGTTTAACAAATCAAATGATACGATAAGCCATCTGTTCATACATATCTTACAAAACACACCGCAGAAGAAAGTTCAATGTACACTTGTGACAGCAGGCTAAATGACGTTTTTAACGCCACCTTCAGACCTAGGAACGTTTCTTGCTTTTGATTCGTGTAGAATTCAAGAATCTCAACAATCTTAGTGCTCACACTCATGGATGTACGTACACATGCAGATTTGCTTCATAGATTTTTGTAATGCTGTTTCATTTTGCCAAGTTTTTCGAACATCTGTGCATATTATTATAAACATACACCTAATTAGTTAATATTAAATACTTATACTCAAATAAATGCATTTACCTGCGGGAATACAATCAAAGCAATGCTAAAACGCACCCTCATCCTGGAGTCTTCAGGGGATCTTGGGTATTTCTTTTGAAGTATTGCTTCTGGACAGGGGAGGATGACTCATCGGTAAAGAAAACAATTTCATCTTCATTGTCAAGAAAGACTTGAAGTCCTCGTGGATCTGGAGGCAAGTCCACATCTAAGACCCCTTCAAGAATTTGAACTATCTGGCCCATTGATGGCCTAATATTTTCGTCGTCTTGGATGCACCAACAAGCAACTCTACATATTCTTTTTACTTCTTCTACATCAGCAACCCGGTTTAAATTGGGATCCAATATGCCAAGGATGTCGCCTCCATTTATTATCACTTTTGCAGCGCTTGTCGGAAAGAAGTTGATTTTCCCATTTGTATGCTGCACATTTCGCCTACCAGACACAAACTCAAAGAGCATCATTCCATAGCTATACACATCTGCTTTTGCTGTTACGGGTGCGCCTGATATCCATTCTGGTGCAAGGTACCCTCTAGTCCCTCTCATGGTGGTCAAAACCCTACTAAAATCACGCCCAACCAGCTTTGCTAGACCAAAATCTGCAACTTTAGGGCACATATGAGTATCCAGAAGAATGTTTTCAGGTTTTACATCACAATGTATGATGCAATCCCTGCATTTTTCATGCAGATAAACCAATCCTCTCGCTGTCCCTAATGCAATCTCATACCTTGTTCTCCAGGACAATATACCTTTGCTCTTCTCTGTGTTGAAGATATGAGAATCCAGTGATCCATTGGATGCATACTCATACACCAACAACTTGTTTTTACCTTCAGAACAGAAACCACGAAGATGCACAAGATTTACATGTTGAATGAAGCCAATGGTGCTGATTTCATTGCGGAATTGCTTCTCTCCCTGCCTAATGCCCTCCAGCTTCTTCACTGCTACGACTGTTGAATCAGTCAATGTTCCCTTGAAAACCGATCCAAAACCTCCCCTCCCCAGCATTTCAGAGAAGTTTTTTGTTGCAGTTTGCAAATCTTTAAAACCAAATGCCGCCACTGTGCCTTCTACAGGTTTAGCAATCTCAGTGGCTCTCCCTAATTTCCCCCTTCTAATTGCAATAAAAATAAGGCTTGCGATGACAATTGCAACTACAACTGAACCTCCAACAGCGCCATAAAGAATTCCCTTGTTACTTTTTGAGAACTTGGATGAATGGAGTCTAATGTAGATGACTTTTCCATTGATGTCGTCTACAGCTAGCTGCTGCATATTAAAGAGCTCCCCACTCCAAGTAAAACAGGCATTAGTGTTGTAAGCATATGCAGTGCAATAAATATTGCTCAAGCAGATGGATTTGCAGCCTGCGGCATTCCTAACTACGACAACTCGAGGATTATCAGGAAATTTCATAGAAGGATACTCACCAAAGGTATCCGCTTTCTTATTGCTAGTGTTTGTATTGCCACGCTCCAATTTAGTAATTCTCTCACAACCACCAGAGTAATCTTTCAATCTCCAGCTTTTCTCAAACCTACCCTTGAAGCCAAGCAAGCAGTTACAGACAGGAAACGACAAGGCATTGCAGACACCATATGCTCCACAATAAGCATCAACTTCGCACTGTGTTTTTGGTTCAGACCAAATTAAAAACCACTTCTGCACATTATCCAACCATGTGAGTTGCTTGATTTGCCCAGTATAATCCATAATAAATCTAGCAATATATGGTGAAGTATTTATTAAAGAATATGTGAAATAGGCATCAGTCTCGGTAGATGTATAGTTAAAATTAAACAGAAATCTCTTGCCCATTTCAGGAACATTACTAAATATCTGGCCATTCCATGCTCCACTAGCCCATATCTGCTGAGACATGTTCCACCTAATCATATATTGATTTCCAATTGGATCTAGTTCCAAAGTGTACAATCCAGGAGTTGGATCTTCTGAATTCTTCCAGGAAGTAAGAATCTGCTTCCTGTTTGTACGTTTATCGTATCCAATCTTACTACCTGGCAACCATGTATCAGAAGGGTAGTCCCAACTCTGCCATGATGTTGTATTTGATCCATTTCTCAAAACTAAGTTCCCTTCATGAAGAAGTACTGCAACTACACTGGAGGACTTAAATTCTGTGTTTGTCGACCAAACTTCAGTTTGCGTTTCATCCAAAAGCACCAAGTTACCATCTACAAGTTTCAGCTTAGAAGAGTACTTATCCATGACGGGCCTCTCTCGGTTAGCTACCCATACAACAGTTTTATCTGAAACCTTCTTGAACCATATACCAATATAGTACTTGGAAGAGTTGCCTGCCTCGAAAAACCCAAGCTCGAAATTTCCGCCTGAAGAGACAATGGTCTGATTGCCAGAGAGAGACCGGTTACTTAGTATGCTATCACCTCCAAGAGAGAAGTGAAAGTTTATAAGTAAGAAACATAACAGAAGCAATATTGAGACAAAACAAGAACTGTTATTAGCACTCATGGCTTGCTATGAAGTTTGCATGGTTTTTGGTTGTTTTTTTCCGGGAATTTAGTTCAAGTAGAAGCAACATGTATGAATAACCTTCGTCGGTGACAACTGAAATAATTGATTAACCACGTCAAGGGCAATATGCTGGCAATAATAAATATACAGCATAGCAGCCCGACTTGCACTCGTGCAATGCGATGTATGCAGATTTACGCACACATCAGTCGGACAATAAAACACTATTACAATTGATTAGGCTGCATGTTAGTTTTTAATTTTGAAAATGACTGTTCAACAATATTTTGCTGCATTTTTAATAATGACCGCTGCACATTGATAATTTATGCATGTACTATTTGTTGTGCCTAAAATTGGTCGTGGCCGGATTTATGGCCCATGAAGGGAAGTGGGCTTTGTGGATGACAAAACATGGGGTATTGAACCCGAGTGTGTTGTGGGGTATATACGCAAGTTGGGGATTGCCTTGCTGCAGAGGTATTAGCAAAGGAAGGCTAGAAGCACACTTAGAGGATGTCAAATACCCTAGGGTTTCTGGGGTATGCCAAGACACCAGGGTCTTCAGGGTATACTGCTTAGCTGGGACTATGCAGATGACGGTAAGAGGCCTGCAGTGGCAGTGTTGTGGTCGAAAACGAACTCTACAAGGGGACAGCAAGAAGGAAACGACTCCTAACATGCTACAATTGCATGTAAACGGATTTGTACAAAGTATGCATGGAATATGCATACATTTAATTGATAAATACAATAATTACATGGATAAATAAAGGTTAGTGGTGTATTAGAAGTAGGACTCTCTTATCCTAGCCTAAACCTAGCTGGATAAGGATCAAGAACAGCCCTAAGCTTGGGCAAAAACGTGGTTGGCAAATCTGATGAGGAGTCCTACAGCAACTAGAACTACATGCGGACTTGATTCCTATAAATATAGGATATGTAGGTCATTTGCGGGATTACACACTCTACTAATAATTGAGTAGAAGCATTCTGTGAGATCTCTCGAGTACGTCTATGATTGAGTAGGAATTATTCAGTCACCATATCTCGGGAACCTTGCAAATTCAGTCCAAACGCAACCTTGCTTGCCACCGGATTCCGGCGAGTTAGGCGTATACAGCTGTCACGAATAGGCCGTCGATCAGGCGATTTCCCGTTATTTCAGCGATTTTCTCCAAAAAGTTTTGTACCATTTTCCTCTCACAACATTTCTGGCGCTAGAAGGAGGGGAATATCGTGCTTGAATTAATCTCTAGAGAGGAGTGATGTCGGGAAGTTCCGGTAATGAACGAACACCAAACGAGAGTTATAATGACCGTGAAGAGGGAGATGGAGGAGTTACGAATTCGGAGCTCCTCAGGAAAATTGAACAGATGAGTCAAAAGATTGTTTCCTTGGAGAAGAAGTCTCTAAGAATGAAAAGGTGGAGGCGAAAATATGATGGTAGCGGCCAAAAAGCTAAAAAGGCTCAAGTCTCGCCGGTTCGCCTTAACTTTGATGATGAAGAAGAGGACCTGGAAGACGATAAGAAGAAACCAACATTTTCTGACGTTGAAACTGATCAGGAAAATCCCGATTGGGATACCGATGAGGAGGATTATCGCGAGTCCGAGGGCTCCCCCACACGTAGCATCAGCGTGTTTGATAGGATGGGTGAAAAGTTGAGTAACAAGGACCTGCGTTATAAGCTGATGGAGACGCGAGATAGAGCTGAATGGAGAACACAAACAGAGAAATCAGCCTCGAAGGGGTCTCAAAGAGAAAAAACAGTCTCTCGGGCTTCTCGGAGGGAGAAATCAGGTTCTCGGTCTCATACCCAGGACCGAAGATCCCATTCAGTGAAGACCCCGGTTGTGGAAGAGGAGGAGCGCAGTGCTAGCTCTCATCATAATTCTGTGATACCCTCCAATGGGGATTCCACTGATAACTCAGATGCTGAGGGTAGTCTCTTCTCGGATGGAGAAGACAAGCAATATAAGGTGAAAGACTTGAGGGTAGCCCTGAGAAGGTTAAAGGCCGAAAAGTATGCACGCTCTAGTTTGACTATTACATCCCCCTTTACCAGAAGAGTTAGAGACTCTCTTCTTCCGCATTCTTACAGGGGGGTAGGGGACTTAAAGTTCAGTGGAATCACAGACCCTGTGGAATATTTGAGCCGCTTTAACACGGAAATGGAGGTATACCAAATTAATGACTTGACTAAGTGTCGTCTACTAGCTGCTACACTAAGGGATAACGCTCACCAGTGGTTTAAGAGGCTTTCAGCTAATTCAATTAGGTCCTGGAGGCAAATGAGCGAAATGTTCCTGTCCCAATTCCGGGCATCGGTAGCATACGCCCCACCTTCCAATACGCTGGCAAATATCAAGCAAAAGGATAATGAGACTTTGAACGAGTACCTGAAGCGTTTTAACGATGAAGTACCCAAAGTGAGGAAAGCCTCAGAAGAGACTTATAAGAATTTTCTGATAGCCGGGGTTAAGCCAGGAACGGATTTCTGGAAAGAACTTCAACGGTGAGAGCCAAGGACTCTAGCAGCCTTCTATGCCAAGGCAGAGCCCCACAAGGTGGTGGAGGAATCTCTGGCTTAACTCAAAAGGGACAATAACCCAGGAGGCTCGGGAAATTGGGGTAAAAATAAAAGGAATAGGTCCTATAGCCCCAAAGGAAGGGGGTATGCTCGTAGAACCTCATATGGGACGACCCCGTATAGTGGAAACCAGACGGAAAAGTCAGAAAAGGATGATAAGAAAGCCCCAATTACGGTGAATACCGCTGGCTCTCAAAGGAGCAGAAGTTATAAATATCCCCCCAAAAGAGAGGCTGTTAGGTATACGGAGTATACCCCCTTAACTGCCCCAATAGGGCATATCCATGAAGTTGGGGAAAAAAGTGGCATTTTCCGTAAACCAGCCCAAAATGGACCGCCTGGAAGGAAGGATATGGCTCGATATTGTGCTTTCCATGATGTTAATGGACATGAGACGGCGGAATGTCGTCACTTGAAGGACCACATAGAGGATCTGATTAGAAAAGGGTTTCCGACGAAATTTGTAGCTGAAGAAGCTAAAAGGTATAAAGACGATAAGGCGGGAAAAGAAGGGGAAAAAGAAAATCCCGAGAGACCCGTAAGGGCCAAAAGCATCCATACTATCATCGGAGGTCCTTACATCGGGGGCTCAAGCCGAAATGCCATGAAGAATTACGCTCACGAGGCCAATCCTCACTAATGTCTGTAATCTGTCAGAGAGGCCACCCAAGTACTTTAAGGGGGAATCAGCCGACGTAACCTTCAGAGAGGCAGACGCCCGACACGTGCATCACCCCCACAACGATGCCTTAGTCGTAAATGCTTTAATTGGAGGAGCTAATGTATACAGAATGTTGGTGGATAATGGGAGTTCCGTCAACATCCTAGCCTATAGCACTTACCAGAAAATGGGGCTAGTAGACAGTGAATTATTACCCTGCTATAATGATGTGTACGGATTTACTGATCCCCCCGTCTTGGTGGTGGGGCGAATTAAATTGCCTGTTACCTTGGGGGAAGAGCCTCGGACAGCCACGCGAATCACCGAGTTTATAGTGGTAAATGAAGATATCTCCTATAATGGGATTATTGGCAAACCCCTGCTAAGGGAAATGAGAATTATTACGTCTATTCATCACTTCTCTATAAAGGGCTGTCATGCAGACTCTAGGGAATGTTACAGCAGAGCTCTGCATATGGCTATGCGAGCAAGTAGGCATCTGTTTGATGGGGGTTCAAGTGAAGAGTGCTACCGATATTTAGAGTCGTATAATGAGAAAAATGGAAATACCCCTCAAGAGTGGAAAGTGAAGTCAAAAAGAGAATCTTGCAATGCAATTATGATTGTGAAACACCCCGGTGAGGAGCCATACACGGATATTGCCTCTTTTCAGGGGGTAATTACCCGTAAAGAAGTACTCTTGTTGGAGGCCCCGAAAATTGGGAAAATCACAGAAGTTATAGAACCCCTGGTGGAGGGGGTAGTTGAAGAGGTCAATGACAGTGATTTTGAAAACCTTGATGCCAGTGATGCTTTACCCGAGAAAGAGGAAACTAAAGAGGCTCAACCTGGGGTGGAAATAGACCTTGATCCTCGAATGCCGGAATCGAGTGAAAAGGCAGGTGCAGCTGGAGACACCGTCTCAGTTATGGTAGATGATTTTGATCCGACAAAGGAACTCAAAATTGGAAAACAGCTAAGTGTCGAATTGCAGATAGCCCTGACATCATTCTTGAAGAAGAACCTGGATGTCTTTGCATGGAGTCATTCTGACATGATAGGGGTGGATCCTAAAATCATGTGTCACCATCTGAATATTGACCCCGATAAGAGGGCTGTAAGGCAGAAAAGAAGGGCTATGAGTGGAGAAAGGGCTTCAGCTCTGAAAGAATAAGTCGATCGATTATTGAAAGCCGGCCTAGTAAGGGAATCATTCTACCCCATGTGGCTGGCGAATCCTGTCTTGGTTAAGAAGCCTAATGGAAAATGGCGCACATGTGTGGACTTCACTGATTTGAAAAAGGCCTGCCCAAAAGATAGTTTTCCATTACCTCGTATTGATCAGCTAGTGGATTCAATGGCAGGTCATGCCCTTCTGAGCTTCATGGATGCGTACTCGGGGTATAATCAAATCCCTATGTATGAGCCGGATCAAGAACATACATCATTCATTACTGACAGAGGGCTATATTGCTATATTGGAATGCCATTCGGCCTGGTTAATGTTGGGGCTACCTATCAAAGGCTAGTCAATATGATGTTTAAGAACCAAATTGGAAGAACCATGGAGGTATACGTAGACGATATGTTAGTAAAGTCAAAGGTGGCAAGGGATCATGTAATACACCTTTCATAAATGTTTGACATATTAAGACAATTCAGGATGAAGCTAAACCCCCAAAAGTGTGTATTCGGGGTAGAGTCGGGGAAATTCTTGGGATTCATAGTGAACCACAGGGGTATTGAGGCAAACCCCGCTAAAATCAAAGCGCTATTAGAAATGAGATCCCCTCAGAACGTTCGAGAGGTGCAAAGCCTTACGGGGAGGATAGCGGCCTTAAACCGATTTGTCTCTAAGTCATCGGACAAATGCAAGGAGTTCTTCTCAGCTATCAAAAAGGGAAAGAACTTTGAGTGGACAGCCGAATATGAAGAGGCCTTCACCAAAATCAAGGAACAGCTAGGGAATCCCCCGTTGTTGTCTAAGCCCTTGGAGGGAGAAACCCTACTGCTGTACTTAGCTGTCTCAGACTATTCAATCAGTGCAGTATTGGTCTGGGAAGATGAGCAGGTGCAATACCCTGTTTATTACGTGAACAAGAGACTATTGGACGCTGAGACCCGGTACACGAATATGGAAAAATTGGCCTATGCCCTAATTTTAGCCTTAAGGAAGTTGAGGCCGTATTTTCAAGCACATCGGGTGGAAGTCAGAACTTCATTTCCCCTAAGGCAGGTTATGCACAAATCTGAAGCTTCGGGAAGGATGATGAAATGGGCTGTCGAGCTGGGGTAATTTGATGTGGAGTATAAGCCTAGGACTGCTATTAAGGGGCAAGCTTTGGTCGATTTCTTCCTGGAATTCCCCTCTTCTTGTGAAGTAAGTGGGAATGAATGCGTCACTGAATCAACACCTATGGAAATCCCCATGGAAAATTGCTCACCTTGGTGGACTTTGTATGTTGATGGGACTGTGAATGGGAATGGAGCAGGCTCGGTTATAGTGATGGTTAGCCCTGAAGGGCATAAACTCCAAAGTTCTATTCACTTTGGATTCAAGGCAACCAATAACGATGCAGAATACGAGGTACTAATAGCAGGATTGAAGCTGGCCCTCGAGATGAAAGTTGAGAATCTAAATGTGTTTAGTGATTCGATGCTAGTGGTTGGACATATTAAAGGAGGCTTTCAGGCTAGAGGCCCCCGTACTGACCTATACATAAGGCATGCACAAGAGCTGATGGGTAAATTCAAGGAAGTTAACCTGGAATAAATTCCCCGCGTATAAAATGCGGATGCAGATGCCTTGGCTAAACTAGGATCTCAAAGGGAGGCTACACTGTTGGGAGTAATACCCCTGGAGATCCAAAAGCAGCCTAGTATCTTTCAGGCTGAGGCCATGGGGGTAGAAGTCCAAAGGGAAGAGTAATGGGTCACCCCCATTTTGGACTATATCACAAAAGGAACACTCCATGTGGACAAAGATGAGGCTAGGAGGGTTAAGTACAAGACAGCAAGGTATGTTATCTACAATGAAAATCTGTACAAAAGGGGTTTTAACAGGCCTCTTTTAAGGTGTGTAGCTGGAGACGAATGTGACTACATTATGCGGGAGGTACATGGGGGTATTTGCGGAAACCATGTAGGAGGAACTTCTTTTGCCCATAAGATATTGAGACAGGGATATTACTGGCCAACTCTATAGAAAGACACCCATGAGTTCGCCCGCGCGTGTGATCGATGCCAAAGGTTTGCTAACCTAAATAGTAACCCTGTTGTACCTTTGAAGCAAATCACTAGCCCTTGGCCCTTTGCTGTCTGGGGGATAGACCTGATTGGGGAATTACCTAAAGGAAAAGGTGGGGTAAAGTACGCTATAGTAGCCGTTGATTATTTTACCAAGTGGGCAGAGGTTGAGCCATTGGCTACCATTACTGCAGCCAAGTTGAAGGAATTCATTTTTCGGGCCATTGTGTGCAGATTCGGAGTCCCTTATAAGTTGATCTCGGACAATGGGAAGCAATTCGACAGTAAGGAAATGCGAAAGCAATGGGCAAACTGAAGCGGTGAATAAGATAATTAAGCATACCCTCAAGGCCAAGCTGGAGGAGAAGAAGGGGTATTGGCCTGAAGAACTGCCCATGGTGTTATGGTCTTATAATACTACGCCCAGGACAACCACTGGAGAATCCCCATTCACTTTGGCTTACGGATGTGAGGCTATGGTTCCTGTGGAGATAGGCTCTGGGTCATTCAGGCGTGATAATTATAACCCCATGGATAATGAGGTTAATCATCGGCTGAAGCTAGCTGCCTACCAGCAAAGAAACCGTAAGTACTTTGACAAGAAGGTTAAAGCCCGACCGTTGCAGGTTGGGGACCTCGTCCTAAGGAAGGTATTTCCCAACAGGACATGGAGCCTTCGGGGCAAATTGGGAAGGCCTGTATAAAATAAAAATTATCTTGTGGGAAGGCACGTATCATCTGGAAAATTTGGACGGGAAATTGCTTCAACGGGCGTGGAACGCTGAACTCTTGAAGAAGTACTATCAGTAAACCAATCAAGGTAATTCTCTCATAGGCCTCTTTCAGGCTATAGGATAAATAAAGATAGCCCATTAGTTAGGGCTATTATGTTTTAGGGATTATTCGTTTAGCTTATTAACCTGTTTCGGTAGACAGCCAGGAGGTAGTGCATGTACACCTTCGGGGGAAACACGTTCAGGCAATTTGCCTTAATAAATCATGACTTGTTTTTACGTTATCTACTTCTGGCATATCGACTATTGTTTTTGTTTTTGCATAATCATCGCAGTTAAGCCCATATGTTTAAAATAAATATAACATGATTACTTAGAATATAATTGCTCTGAGGAATGTGAATGTTTCTTGATATGAAAATTCCTGCTTTAGTTCTTCACCATAAAAATTATTGATGCTAAAGAACTCGGGGGGGTAGTAGCATGCATATATGGGCACATACATTTATCTTGTCTAGCCTTGAAATGGGATAATTTTAAGCAAAAATTAATAACTTGGAATAAAAGTGTATAGGCATATACACTTATTTTGAATAGCCTTGGAATAGGATGGCCACAAGGAAAATTAAAAATTTAATGTTTTATTGAAAATAGAATATTATGAATGGATAAAAATGAATTTAACATGGATTATGTTGGAACGGATTCGGAGAACCTGGGGACACTAGGGCTATACGAATCTCGGATAATGGCTAAGGGCTGCATATGGATTTGGAAAGCCTGGAATGCGTAAGACTCAAAATGAAGTAAGGATACTTCAAAACCTGTCTCTAACATAAAGTGGAATAACTTCAGGACCTGTTAATCAGGAAACACAAGGGCTAGTGGGAAAGCCCAGGGGATATATGGGTACCTTGGAATTCTATAAAATAAATATAGATATATTGGTCACCCGGGAAATGGATAAGTGTGGAATACACTAAAGTCGGGCTTAGGAATATTGTAATAATACATGTTATATAAAATCTAGTGAGACAGGTCATATACATGTTTAAGGCTCGGGGGGTACGCAAGATAGAAAAATGATTGCACAATATTACCCCTGAAAGTTGAGCTTATTTGTGGAGAATTATCCACAGGAAGAGTAAGGAATTTACTCATGGAAAGGTAAGGAATTTACCCATGGAAGGTAAGGAATTTACCCATAGAAAGGTAAGGAATTTACCTATGGAAAGGTAAAGAAATTATTCTCAAAATATACTACAAGAAATCATAACTTAATAAAAATTTGGAGTGATATCATATGGTGATAACAAAATCCTACTTATGGTCTACGGGCATAAGGTGCGGCTTAGGCTCGCTATGATAAGTGGAATATGTATTCCTAAGGCAATATACCTAGGGGATATACGGGAATGAATATGGGTTATTATCCCAGGATAATATAGCTAGGGTGTGTGTAAAATTCTAACAGGTTGGTTATTTTAAGACTGACCTAAAGGCATATATCACAAGTTGATATTAACCTACTAGGGAATACCCTAGAGTATGCATGGAAACACTTAAGGAAAGATGGCACATAATCTAATTAGAGAAGCGACATAGAGTGGATCAAGTCGTTAAA
The DNA here is from genome assembly GCF_009905375.1 of Apium graveolens. Lineage (NCBI taxonomy): Eukaryota > Viridiplantae > Streptophyta > Magnoliopsida > Apiales > Apiaceae > Apium > Apium graveolens. The sequence goes on along the minus strand of NC_133650.1, from coordinate 273,359,908 downwards.
AATTACAACCTGCAAGGCATTCAGAGGTGCCCGCACCCTCATCCAGATGAAACCAAGTCTTGGCACAAAGGCCCGAGATAATGAAAATTAAGGAAACAATAAAATCCACCCCACATCGGGGTATTAAAGTTCATGGTCTAGCCAAGGAAAATATTAAAACATACGAACCCTCAAGGGTGGGAGTAGCTCCAGACGCGTCAACAGCGGGGGAAGGCTCTTTTTCCTCGACGTCCTTTTCTGGAGATTCAACAGCTGGGGGTCAATGACCAAAGGTTTCACACTAAGGGTCTGCTCCATGATCTGGGTGTCTGAGGCTTCTTCACTAGCAGCCTTGATCACACCCCCGACGGGGTCAACCTTTGAAACATACCCCCTCTTTGGCCTTTTGAGCCTTCACCTCTTCCAGAACTTCTGCGGCCTCTGGCCCTAGCTTAGCCCAGGGGATATCAGGGAATTTCTTATACGCTGTCTTCACACAGTCCTTAATACCAGCCTCACGGCCAGTATTAAAGACCAGCTTTTCCCTAGCCACTCGAGCCTCGCCAGATAAGCTCTCAACCTGTAAACTCAAACTCTCAACCTGCTTGGATAAACTTTTCTTCTCCTTCTGACACACCTGTAGGGATTTGGATAGGGACCCTTTTTCTTTCTTCAAATTGGCCTCAGATAGCTTCAACTTCGTCACAATCTCCTCAAAGCCGTTAACCTCGGTCTCTTTCCCTGACAGGCTAGTTTTAAGCTGCTTAATTTCCTCCCTTAGCTTCTTGTCGCTGCTAGCCACCTCTGCAATCTGCTCCCCAAACTTCATATCTAAGAACAGAGCCTTTGCGCTAGCCAAGGACCGGTTGCGGGCAGCGTCCACCAACCTCAGCTTGTCCCACTATGCTGCAGCTGCCTCTGGGATCTGGTTTCCCACCTGTTAGGTCCCAATGTGTTTGTAGAAGGGGGGGTTGAATACAAACTATACCTTTTAATCGAATTTAGTGCGGAATAAAAATGTGAAACAAAATTCAAGTTAAATAAGAATATTATTAAACTTGAAAGGTGTTACAACAACGGTATCGATTACAAGGGATTAATCTCAAATTAATTATCACAAATCTAGAATAAATTTGACATGAACTTTTTCTATTTTTGCAATAAAAAGAATCAAATGCTAAACGCAATTTGAGATTAAGTTCTAGGGATTTTGATCCGCTAGATAGTTACACAAGAACAAGAGAATGATTTCTAGTTGTTTGGATTTAACTTTACTAGCTAGAAATATATGATCTTGAATTTGCAGTAGTGAGATGAAATATTTGGAGTCGGCTGCTTATCTTTTTGTTCTTGAGTTGGTTGAATTGTATTCTGTGGATTGATGAAATGAATCTGTTGCTTCTTTCTTTTATATTCAATCAATATAATCAACTGAACTGGCGAGACAATCGGCAAAACAATTGAATGAACTAGCAAGACTATCGGCAAGACAATTGATTGAACTGGCAAGACTATCGGCAAGACAATTGATTGAACTAGCATGACAATCTGTTGAACTAGTAGAACTTTTGGTATGACAATCTATTTGAGCTGGTATGACTTTCGGTAGGACAATCTGATTGTCATACCGGTTCAATTGATTGTCATGTTGAATTAATATTGAATATAAATTCAAAATCAATTCTGAAAATTCCTAATATTAATTCAGAATTAATTAATCAATTAATTCAATTAATAAATAATTTAATCTTTGCAGATATAATTTATTTTCTTAATTAAACTATATGACTTAATTAATTAATAGAGAATTAATACTACTCTTCAACAGCAACCATTCTTCTGAAAATCTTCTGAAAATCACTATCAATTATAAATCAATTCCACCACTTCAATGTTGACACTCGATGTACTGTCTGGTTCATGAGTGACTAACTTCCGTGACGTTTCTTCATGTCTTGACTTTGATAACTTGATTTTCTTCAGATTAAATCCCTGTAGTTATCTGATACCCTGACAAGATCTCTGTCACTTGATTACATCCACAATCTTGATTTATATCACTGAGGCTTGATCAATTTCTTGAGCTTCTTCCAGTGAAGTAATTCCTCAAGTCTGTAGATGAACATTGTTTCTGAATCCTTTGACAGATGTTACTTTGAGAGATCTCTTTGACGGTAGATCCATTATTTACTTGTTACATTCTTATTTGAGTTGAGTTAAATCCTCGAATAAACAAATAGGCTATGACATATGCCTTTCAATCTCCCCCTATTTGTTTGTTAGACAATAACAACAAATACCTAGAGGATAACTCAACTAACAAATAAGAAAAAGATATAAACAGAAATGCAAAGTAAATAGCAGAAAAGTTCTGGATAACATTTAACATTTTCCAGATTCCAAATAGATGTTCCTCTAGACTGAACATATCTTCAAGTAGTTTCATCTTCTTTTGTACAACCACATTTACTGTTGAGAAGCGCATATATCTCTTGCTTCTCCCCCTATGAGAATCAACTACTTAAAGAAGATCACCTACGTTTACCACATCTCCCGTACAATAGGATCCGCAGATAAAAACCAATGATACTCCCTTTTTGGAAAATAACTTCTTCCCTTACTAGGAAATCACCTTGTGTTTACCACCTCTCCCGTACAATAGGATCCGTAGTTACAAACAAAATGGTGTGGTGTAGTGTACATATGTAGGATCTTTTTCTTCCTCCCTGTTATTTCTCCCCCTTAGTTGAGGAATCCTCCAAACTATTACTTAAGCTTTTATCTTCCCCTTTGAGAAGGAATGTATGACGTTGTCTGAAGAAGTTCTCATATATCACTTGGTTGGAAAAGAAATAACAAGTAGTTTCATCTTTCTTCCTCACTGTGAGTGTGTGATTCTGTTTTAGTGTACCTCATATGTGTTTCACTCTTCTTTCCACTCGTGTTTATACTCATTCTCAAAAGTGTATCACTTCTCTCATAGCTCCAACATTCAGCTGTACCTGCAAGGAAAATCATCTTAGCCATCCTTAAGGAGGTCACAGGTGGTGCAATGGGAGTTCGTAAATCCCCATCCTTGTTAAACTCGTCAGATGAATCCGAGTCATAATCTATAAGTTGCTAGTTTCCCTTTTAGGGTTCCAGATTTGAATTCTGGGAAGGTAAACAATGATCCAACGAATTTAGCATAAAGATCAAAGTTCCCTTCTAATGTCTGTGAAGACATTTCCTTGTGACTCATCAGGTAATATCTGAATCATTTTCAACAAGTTGTCGATCTGCGCCTATGTCAGATCCACTATTCGCAGATGCATCCAGAGGATTTAAGCCTGGGGAGGTAGACACTGACCACTGACATATGGCTATTGGATCAGTATCCTCTCCTAACACCTGTAAAGGCAATTGGTCCATTAAAGAACCTTGAACAATCGAATCTGACCTTAAAATGGTCGAAACTCTTGTTTCCATCAACTCATCCTTTGTGTGTGTAACCTTTTCTTGTGCATCAAGAATTGTTTATGTTTGAGGTGGTGACACTACATCGAATACCCTGGCCGAAAGGCAAATTTCAATAGACGCACCCTGTTGAGAGAATGAATCTAGTAACTGTTTTTGTGCCTTTTCAGCCATTACATCTTTTTGAGAAGATGTATGGGGCTAGCAGTTGTCTCGGTTTAAATGCTACTCATCTATGTAGGAGACAGAGCTGCTGGGTTGACTTCAGAACCTTTCTTATGTGGTGCACTAAGGCACTATCTCCCTCACACTCATTCATACTTCATTTTAGTGGTAAGAGAGTGTTGGTTGGTTTTTTTTCTGTGTTTGTCTTTACAGTCTGGGATAGAAGTTGTGGGTTTTCAACCTCATGACTGTCAATGAAAGAAAGCCATTGGAGACTGAACATGTATCACAGAACATATGACACTATAGAGATAAAATGTACTTAAGATCTATAATGAATGAAAATTATACATTTAATTTTTTGAGAGAAATGATGTACAATAGTGATTTCAAAAGATTTTAAATGAAATAAGAAATCACTAATGTTGAAAGAAGTTTGATTTTCTCCTAAAACTGTCTGCACATATAAAACAATATGTTTGTGCCTAGTGATAAGAGAGTTATTAATATGACGACTCTACTAGTTCATATTAAACTGTAACTTCAGTTAGAGTGCCATACCATGTCCTTGACGATTGCTTGAGTAGTACACTAGTTCATATCAACCTGAAGTGAGATTGTGAAGAAGAGATTGCATAGTCCAATAGATCTGCAGCTGCAAAGTCCATGAATTGTGGTGCACTGACTTCCTCTTTTGACTCACCAACCAGGAGTGCACTTGTACACATCTTACTAGAGTCCAATTCCAAGTGTAATGTGCATCAGGTGCCTGATATGTCGTAATATTCTCAAGTCTCGTCACTGGTGCTATATGTTAGATACTGCTTCCTGATAATAACCTAGCACAATAAACACATTTTCAATGATAATATTTACAGCTTGCAAACAACCATATCCCTCAGTTAAACCATTGTTGTTATCTCCAAAGGTAACCACTGGGTCAGCTTTCTCAACCACATTTGATAGCAGGGCTCTATCTCCGGTCATATGTCTTGACGATCTGGTTGTCAAGAATCCACACTGCCGGTTCCACCTGTTTACTGCCCTGTACTACAAATGGATTAGACCTTCTTCGGAACCCAAACTTGGTTGGGCCCGACATACTTGTAGAATTGACCTTTGTCAGGAAAAACAACATTCTTAACTTTTATATTCTCAACTTTCTCAATGACTGAATATTTGACCTTGTAAACAGCCTTAACAAATTTTTGTTTAGGCTTAGGCACAAATGTCTCCTTTCTAGCCTTAGAAGGACTAGCAGTCTTAGACCTATCATGCTTCCTATTATTCACATGCTGACGAGGAGTAGTCTTATCACTAGAAACATGTTTACCATTAAAATAAGCATACATCAAAGTGAAAGCACAAGACATACAATCAGGAACACCACATACTTTATGAGAGGGATTAACAACAGGCAATTTATGCATGGTAGACATGACATTTTTGTTATCCAACTCATGTGTGTCTGAGTTAATCTCAGTTGCTTTCACAACTTTGACTGGAACTTTCGACACACTTGACTTGGAAACAACCTTCTCATTAGCATGATCTTCAGCACGTATTTTTTCTTGAATAATAAAGGAGGTCTCATCAAATGGTTCAGCAATTGATCCTTTATAGAGGGGTTTATCAACACCCTTAAGCACATGTGGTACTTCCCTACCTTTAGCACAGATATGAGGAGGGGAGTTTATGCCTAATTCTCCAATAGCAGCATTGTAATCAAAACCTATTCCAGATGTTTGGTTAACAGCTTGCTTACTGTAGAACTCTTTAGCCTTCGAACAAGAATTAAAGTAAGTTTTAACCTTAGTCTCAAGACCGGTGATCTTGTCTTTGAGAATAGTTTCGAGTTGTCTATAACAGTTAACTCTATTCTCTAGAAAAGATACTTGTTCTTTTAATTTATCTTGATTAATGTCCACAAGTCTTAATTCATTGACCTCTTTCTCAAGGTCTTTGATCTGCTGACTTAAAAGTTCATTATCACGACGAGCACAATCTAAGGAACCTCTTAGATGATAAACTAATTCAGCATCTGTAAATTTTACCTCTTTTCTTGACGATGAAGTATTTCCATCAATAGCCATAAGAGCAAGATTCCCTTCTTCTTCATCTTCACTATCAGTATCATCCTAGCTTCTTCCCTTTGCCAGATAAGCCCTTTCAGAGTTACTCTTCTGATTTGAATCATAAGAGTTCTTACTTACTTGCTTTGGCTTCCTACATTCTGTGGCAAAGTGTCCCAACTCATTGCAGTTATAGCATTTAATGGTGCTCCGATCTACCATCCCTGTTTTGTATCCACCACTACTGGTGTTAGAGGATGAAGATCCACCTGTCTGGAATCTGTTGTAGTTGGACTTGTACTTGAACTTGGGATTTCTCTTGAATCTGACATTGGAGAATCTCTTGACAATCTGGGCCATTGACTCATCTTCCAATTGCTCCAGCTCTTCCAAGGAGTAAAAATCATCACTTGATTTATTTGTAGTAGGAGGATCATATTTTGCTACTAACATATTTTCCTCGGCCTTGGAAAACTGTACCATTCTCTCTGACTGTTGAGATTGTTGTTGTTGTTGTTGACCTTCAGCTACTAGAGCAGCAGATGTGCTGACCACTCTATCTTTCCCGTAGACTTCCTTCTGCTGAAACTGCTCCAACTCATAGGTTTTTAACACACCATAGAGTCTATCCAAAGAAATCTCACTCAGATCTCTAGCTTCTCTTATGGCAGTGATTCTATGTTCAAGATGAGTTGGCAGTGTTAAAAGGAACTTTTTGTTGATCTCCCTGATTGAATAATATTTACCATTCATGTTCAGGATGTTGATCAAAGCATTGTACCTCTCGAACACTTCAGTAATTCCTTCTCCTGGATTGGATTTAAAATGTTCATACTCAGAGGTTAGGATCTCTAACTTGTTCTCCCTAACTTCCTCTGTACCTTCATTAATCACCTCAATAGTTTCCCACATGTGTTTGGAATTTTTACAGTTCATCACATGTCTGTTCATCAAGGGATCAAGGGAATCAACTAAAATTAATTGAAGGCTGGCATCCAGGGAGGCTTCTTCCTTTTCAGCAGGAGTAAAATCCTCAGGCTCTTTTGCATAGGTTCTAGCCTTGGTAATTACAAAATCATCTTCTATCACCTCTGATTCAATAACCATCGGAATTTTTGGACCCTTCTTTAACAAGTTCAGATATTTGGGATTTGCAACTTGTAAAAACAAGAGCATCTTCTTCTTCCACATAATATAATTTTCTTTATCAAATAGTGGAATTTTAACGGTTCCAACTTTTTGTGAAGTCATTATGAATTTTTGAATAAATAAAAATTCAAGGAGTTGAAAAATCACAAAAGTCTAGGATCTTGATTTGTTCGTTAATCAGAAGGCTCTGATATCAATTGTTAGGTCCTAATGTGTTTGTAGAAGGGGGGTTGAATACAAACTATACCTTTTAATCGAATTTAGTGCGGAATAAAAATGTGAAACAAAATTCAAGTTAAATAAGAATACTATTAAACTTGAAAGGTGTTACAACAACGGTATCGATTACAAGGGATTAATCTCAAATTAATTATCACAAATCTAGAATAAATTTGACATGAACTTTTTCTATTTTTGCAATAAAAAGAATCAAATGCTAAACGCAATTTGAGATTAAGTTCTAGGGATTTTGATCCGCTAGATAGTTACACAAGAACAAGAGAATGATTTCTAGTTGTTTGGATTTAACTTTACTAGCTAGAAATATATGATCTTGAATTTGCAGCAGTGAGATGAAATATTTGGAGTCGGCTGCTTTTCTTTTTGTTCTTGAGTTGGTTGAATTGTATTCTGTGGATTGATGAAATGAATCTGTTGCTTCTTTCTTTTATATTCAATCAATAGAATCAACTGAACTGGCGAGACAATCGGCAAGACAATTGAATGAACTGGCAAGACTATCGGCAAGACAATTGATTGAACTGGCAAGACTATCGGCAAGACAATTGATTGAACTAGCATGACAATCTGTTGAACTAGTAGAACTTTCGGTATGACAATCTATTTGAGCTGGTATGACTTTCGGTAGGACAATCTGATTGTCATACCGGTTCAATTGATTGTCATGCTGAATTAATATTGAATATAAATTCGAAATCAATTCTGAAAATTCCTAATATTAATTTAGAATTAATTAATCAATTAATTCAATTAATAAATAAATTAATCTTTGCAGATATAATTTATTTTCTTAATTAAACTATATGACTTAATTAATTAATAGAGAATTAATATTACTCTTCAACAACAACCATTCTTCTGAAAATCTTCTGAAAATCACTGTCAATTATGAATCAATTCCAGCACTTCAATGTTGACACTCGATGTACTGTCTGGTTCATGAGTGACTAACTTCCGTGACGTTTCTTCATGTCTTGACTTTCATAACTTGATTTTCTTCAGATTAAATCCCTGTAATTATCTGATACCCTGACAAGATCTCTGTCACTTGATTACATCCACAATCTTGATTTATATCACTGAGGCTTGATCAAATTCTTGAGCTTCTTCCAGTGAAGTAATTCCTCAAGTCTGTAGATGAACATTGTTTCTGAATCCTTTGACAGATGTTACTTTGAGAGATCTCTTTGACGGTAGATCCACTATTTACTTGTTACATTCTTATTTGAGTTGAGTTAAATCCTTGAATAAACAAATATGCTATGACATATGTCTTTCACCACCATCTCAAAGAACTTCTGCTTTTTTAGGGAATTGTTGGAGGGGGGATCTTCCAGAGAGGGCTTCAACCTTTTTACGAATCGGGAACCAGAGCTTGCAGGGAGATCTGCAGGAGGGCGAATACTCTTCTTCCTAGGAAGCCCTGTGGAGTGATCTTTTGAAACTTGGTGGGGGGGAGCCTGCGACACGGGGGTGGCCCTCAAAGCAGCTTCAGCCTTCGCATCTTGCCCAAAAGGTCATCATAGCTTGTCAGGTTCTTCACAAAAGACATGTCTGCAATGCAACATAAACACGTTAGCCATAATAGACAGGGAAATAAATGGCATGTAAAAGAGAAATGTGTTAAGCATGCATGTGGATGGGGTACAGGAACATATATTTCTCAACAAGCATAAGAAATTAAGTAAACAAAGGACTATATGAGAAAGGGGTAGAGCCCCTTGGAAGAAGGGTCTCTCCAGCAAGAATGATACCTTGGTTTGGAGTCGCATGCTCCTTGGGTAAACCAAACTTTAACTCACATAAATTTTTTGGGGTAAAAAGACCAGAATCATCCTTTAGGCCCTTGTACTTCTCCAAAATACCCTGGGCTCTAGCTAGTTCTTCTCCTTCCAAGGGAGATTGAACAGGCATATAGGGGGAGTCATTGAAGGCCGTGCGATACGAGGGGCAATCATAACAATACAAAAACTGATTGGCCCAACCTGCCATCGTTTGTCTACAACCTGTCATGCACTTTTCATGATGAACATTCCACAAGGTAAGGTAAAAAAACCCACGAGACCTACCCGATGGCTTTAACCGGTAGAAGTAGCCTAATTCATATATTGTCAAGGTCTCAGAATACTCTTGGTGATAAAGAATGTACATACTCGCAGCTGTGCGGTATGAGTTGGGTGTTAGCTGGTGAGGGGCTAGTCCGTAAAAGTTTAGAATCTCAACAAAAAATGGGTGTAAGGGGAGAGAGAAGCCCTGCTTGAAGAACTGGGCCGATATCACTGCTTTCGGGACAGACTGATATGATTGAAGGTTGTCAAAATTCTGGCACCTTTCGTGGCGTTGAGGTACCTCCAGAGTGCACCCAGGGACTATCTTGTCTGACAGGCTATCAAGGGTCACCAGAGTCATGGAGGGTTTCAGGCAATCGTATAAATCTAATATGTAGTTAAAAAATCGAAGTTAAGTATAACTCTAAAATTTCAACGTATAGTTTTGTTAGGAATGTATGTGCATTAGTTTGATGATATGTTTAACAAAATACTTAAGTAGAAATTTAGTGTCTGTAGCCTCAACGGATAAGACCACTTTGGCTATCCGTTGATGGTGTAGCTTTACTTAGAAATAAGTCTAGTGTTGTAGCATATTTCAGTCTCTGTATTTAAAATGTAATTCTTGGAAGTTGAGAGAAACTATGAGTCATGTTGACTACTAGATGATATGCAGATAGGAAGGCCAATTGTAAATACTTCATGCCTTGTAATTTTGTATAAGTGAAGTGGTATCAACGGATGACTTAAAGACCTTCAACGGATGAGAAGCTAAGCTTCAACGGATGTCTCTAAAGCTTCAACGGATAAAGTCATCAACGGATAACATCCTTCAATGGATGAGTGCATCAACGGATGAAAGCTTCAACGGATAACATCCTTCAACGGATGAGTGCATCAACGGATGAAAGCTTCAACGGATGTTCTGATGATTAGCCGTTGATAAGGGGTAGTTGTACCTACAAACAGAGGCACATGGGTTGATAGAGACAACTGAGATGTGGTAGCCGAATTTCAGGAACAACAGAAAAAGCAGCCGTTCTTCTCTAGTACAAAGATGCAATAGTCAACAAAGTACTGGAGTGAACAGGAAAAGAAGCAAGTGAAGATCTTATTTTATTACTGTATTTTATATTGTTCTTCACTTGTACACTTGGTAATATATAAACCAAGTAGAAGCTAGTAATTAGATGTGAGATTTTCCAGAGCTGTTTAGAAAAATATTGAGAGAAAATTCATCTAGTTTGTACTAGGATGCAGCTGTGATCAACATTGTTTAATCACAGATTTTCTAAAATACCATCTCTGGTGGAACAACAAATCCACCAAAAAAGTTTTTAAGGTCTGTTGTGTTCTTTACATTTGTGCTTGAATATATATCTGTCTGTATTAGCTTAAAGCAATTCACACACTTGTTCTTCTTGAACACACAACTTTCATAAACTGCTCAAAACTTGAAAAAGTTTTGAGATTTACATTCAACCCCCCTTCTGTAAATCTCATTGTTAGTCCACTAGGAATAACAATTGGTATCAGAGCAGGCTCTTGACATACAAAGAGTTTAAAGATCTTGGAATCTAACAAAGATGAGTAAGAAGGATATTGGAGTAAAGATCCCAGTTCTTGACAAAGACAGTTATCACCATTGGAAGGTGAAAATGCACCTTCATCTACTCTCCCAAGATGAAGGTTATGTAAACTGCATTGAGAATGGTCCTCACATTCCCCACAAAGTAGCAACAGTTGCTACAGCCACAGTTGCTGTTGGTCAATCCATTCCAAAACCTAGAGCAGAATGGACAATGGAAGATACAGAAGAAGTCCACAAGGATAAGAAGGCTATGAACATTTTGTTTAATGGTCTTAACATGGATATGTTTGATAATGTGATAAATTGCACAACTGCCAAAGAGGTTTGGGACACAGTTCAACTACTGTGTGAAGGTACAGAACAAGTGAAAGAAAACAAAATGCAGCTTCTCATTCAACAGTATGAATACTTTCATTTTGAAGAAAATGAATCTTTAAATGAAACATTCAATAGGTTCCAAAAGCTGTTGAATGGACTGAAGCTGTATGGAAGAGTGTACCAGGTGAAGGATTCAAATCTTAAATTTTTAAGATCCTTGCCAAAGGAATGGAAACCCATGACTGTCTCCTTAAGAAACTCTCAAGATTATAAGGACTTCACTCTTGAAAGATTGTATGGAATCTTGAAGACTTATGAACTAGAGCTGGAACAGGATGAGGTATTGGAGAAGGGGAGAAGGGGAGAAAGAAAGGAAGTTCAGTTGCATTGGTAGCTGAAGATGAGAGGAAATGCAGACAAGAAACTGCGAGATCTACATCAAACTCCAAAGATGGTATAAGAAATCAGGAATCAAGCAAGGGGAAAGAGCAAGTTGCTGAAAATGAAGACAACTCCAGCCAAGATGACTCAGATGGTATTGATGAGTATCTTGCATTTCTGTCCAGAAGATTTGCAAAGATGAAATTCAAGAAAAACACTAGAGCCACTAAACCTCACAAAAACACTGTGGACAAATCCAAGTTCAAGTGTTTCAATTGTGGTATAAGTGGACACTTTGCAGGTGAGTGCAGAAAGCCAACTTCTGAAAAGAAGAAATTTGAACAAGTAGATTACAAAAAGAAATATTTTGATCTACTCAAGCAAAAGGAGAGGGCTTTCATTACTCAAGAAAGGGACTGG